>NW_007379503.1:33402-37975 GCF_000475195.1 Diaphorina citri
TTCGTGAATTTTATAGATACTCCATTGAAAGGGTACTTGTTCAAAAATGAAGTCAATGATGAATTTTCTAGATACTCCATTGAAAGGGTACTTGTTCAAAAATCAAGTCAATGAAAAATTGCTACAAAAAGGAGATGTCTCAGGTGAGCAGCGACCAGTGTTAAAGGGTTAGGTTAAACACAAAAAGGAGCTTTCTTTTTCATTGTTGTGGCTTTTAAATAAAAGACTCGGTAACTTTGTGAAAGTCCATTATAATTTCCAACTATTAGATTGTTTTCTCGTGCATCCATAGTGACCTAGCAATTAATGAATGGGTTAATATTGTGTCTTGTATAGCTCATCATTTGAGACTTTGGTACAACGAGATGATCATGCTACAACTTAAACCCATATGTTTTTACTTTTCTCATCCTACAAGAAGGAAAGTAATGTAGTCACGTAGAATTTTTTCCCCTTATATTTGGTTTCCTCACAGATACAATCAAACCATAATCAAATATCAAATCAAAAGGAAATTTTCTTTTGGATTGAACACTGCCAAATCGGGCAAACCGTTTATCTTTATGAAGGGAAAAAATCATAACCCTTCCAACTCACACCGTTTCGATCCAATAACCTCCCCCTCCTTTCTCTCCCCCCCAGGGCTACTGTGACGTGTTCTTCATCATTTGAGACTTTGGTACAACGAGATGATCATGCTACAACTTAAACCCATATGTTTTTACTTTTCTCATCCTACAAGAAAGAAAGTAATTTAGTCACGTAGAATTTTTTCCCCTTATATTTGGTTTCCTCACAGATACAATTAAACCATAATCAAATATCAAATCAAAAGGAAATTTTCTTTTGGATTGAACACTGCCAAACCGAGCAAACTGTATATCTTTATGGTGGGGAAAAAATCATAACCCTCCCAACTCACACTGTTTCGATCCAATAACCTCCCCCTCCTTTCTCTCCCCCCCAGGGCTACTGTGACGTGTTCTACCGGTGTCGTGCGGTGGACGCCGAGGGTCCGCTGGCGCGCCTGAAGAACATGCTACTGAACCGCGAGACGCTCCAATCCCTGCGCTCCTGGTCCACGGAGAACTGGTGGGCGTGTCTAGTGGGCGTGGTCGCGTTCATTATTGAAATACGGAAATTATTAAACCAATAATTTTAATTGCGAACAAAATTTTATTTCTTACGTAAACAAACAATAAACAGTATGAGCATGAGATATTTTTGAAAAAATTATCCATTTGCAAAAAAGCCATTATTTCGAAAATAATGGAGATTGTTTTCATTTTGAAGAGAAGAGAGAGAGAGAGAGTGAACCAGACAGACAGAGAAATTTAAGCATTTTGCAGTTGTAAGAAAAAAAAAAAATTGAGAAAAAGGGAGACTGGAGAGATTTTATAAGATAGAAAGAGAATGTGAGTGAGATGGAATGAGGAAAAAAAACAAAGTGAGTGCTTCTAGTGAGAGAGAGAGATGGAACAAACACAGAGAGAGAGAGATATGGGGAGAGAGAAAGAGACGCAGAGATAGAGAGACACACATGTGATACAAATGATGTTTCTATTTATATACACCTTGGAGTAAAGGTCAGTTCACACGATGCAAGGCAGTGACGTCACAATATATGCGTAACTAACATGTCAACGATCTCTCACTCACGGATACTCGTATAATGGAAACATTTCACTATTTTGAAACAAACGAGAAATTCCTTGCCAATCAATGATGATTTTATTATGAGTTTCATGTTGTGTGTCTTGTAGGGTTAGGGGCAATATGCTAGTGACAATATACGACTGTGAGACAAAAGTTTGTCGGCTATAAAGCTGACAAAAACTGGTTGGATGGAAAAGCTCATCAGGTGAGAATCCTGTTAAAAAATTATGGGTAGATTTTAGTTTGGCCAATGGAGCAGTTGCAAATGGGTAAAAATTATAAATAAATGGTCGATTCCTATGTAAAAAAATCCAAATCTGAGGTCAAAACTCCGAAAAAATAACTGTAAAAGGTCGAAAATTCAATTTTCATTTTCCGTTCTAATGAAAGACTGTACCTAGGTAGCTCTTTCTTATTACATAGGAGTATTTAGCTACCTATCTATCTATCTACCCACCCACTATACTTACCTCTTAATTTATAGTTTGACAGGTTTCACCGGGCAGAAAGAAAGGAAACAGAAGGATAATAAATAACGAGAAACAGCGAGAGAGAGAGAGAGAGAGAGGGGGGGAGAAACAAAGAGAGGAACACTTAAAAGGTGTTGTGTGTTGGGTCGCACCTCATTTCTTCGTAGAAACTATTAAGAAAGAGAGAGAGAGATAGAGAGAGAGAAACTATTAAGAGAAAAAAAGACAGAGAGAGAGAAGTAACATCCTTCTCACTCCCCTGTTCACAACAGGAATCACCGCACGTGTTAAATGTTAACCCTTTTTGGGTCCTATTCCACAAACAACTCTGAGGTCACCACTTTTTATGCCACGGAATTTCCCCTCTTCTGAAGCTCGTTTCTCCTCTTTTGGCAGGATGGCGATGGCGCCTTACTAAACCATAGGAAATCCAAGATGGCACGCCATTAGAATCCGTTCCGTTTCCGACAGGAAAATAAAACTCAACTAACACCAGACACGTAAATTAAAGCCTAGTTAGCTTAGTTGGTAGTGCGTCTGCCTTGTAAGCGCTAGGCCGCGGGTTCGATTCCCGCCCGAGGCGGATTTTATCCTGATTGGGTTAATGTTCGTTCTCGGAACGGCTGGCTTTTTCCTATCCTGTTTTTCTTCTCTCTTCGATTTCGGGACGATAAGACCATAGCAGTTACAGTTCCCTCTGTCAAACCCCTTAAAAAAAAGCCTAGTTATCTTGGACGCGTCTGACTTGTAAGCGCTAGTTCATGGGTTCCAAAAAAAAAAAAAAAATCCTCATGAACGTTAAAGTGTTAAACTGTGTGAAAAAAAAAGTAAAAAGAGGAAGAGGAAGGTAAATCATTACGAAAATAGATTACCTACAACATATATAAAAAAAACTACCGATTATAGGTAGGTACCCTAAATGGAGAGAGAGAGAGAGAGAGAGAGAGAGAGAGAGAGAGGAAGGGTCTGCGGGGGAGGTAGAAATTATTGTTTTTTTTTTTATCCATGAAGCTTTTCTGGGATTAAAAAAAATCTGCTAGTGTATTTAGTTCTCTCCTCTCTTTACCTGACAACTGACATGTTGTCACACTCAAAATGTCATTCACTCCGTCACTCCACTCTTAAATGACTCCTGTGCCCCTCACCAAATGACCCTTGCTCCCCAGTAAGGGTTAATTGGACGAAACAAATGAGTTGGAAGTTTTAGCGCGGTGAGTTTTCGTTTAGTTTGTTTGTCGTTTGTCAAAGCGCTAGGTCACGGGTTCGATTCCCGCCCGGGGCGAACTTTACCATAAACAGATAAGGTTCGTTCACGGAACGGCTGGCTTTCTCCTATTCTGTCTTCCTTCTCTCTTCGATTTCGGGACAAGACCTCCGTTGTTACAGTTCCTATATCAACACTAATGAGAAAAAAAAGAGAGAAAATAAGAAGAAGAAGAATTTTTCTTTTTTTTTTTAAATTGAATTGAACATTATTCCATTTATTTTTATAAATTGTTGAACATAAAGTACACACCTCCTAAGCTAAAGAATAACTTCTGAGGAGATGTTTTCTTCCTCTCGTGTAATATGTATTACATAGGTACCTGATGAATGAATACAATTAAGGTAGAAGTGTTTTTTCCCCCCAAATACCACCCTAATTTGATAATTTGACTACAAAAAATAAGGGAAGGTGGGGTAAAGTGAGACGCTTTTTTATTTGATTCATGGCTACAAACTCACTATATCCCACTGTACCTCACCTTCCCTTACAACGAAAAATTACATATTTAGTAAATAAAATACCTAATAGTTTGTTTCATTGACGTTTTACCTATTATGTTAAGGCGGTCTCTTCCTGATCCCTGATGTGCCGCATCCATTTTAATTTAGGACTATTGCACTGCACGTTTTACCTAATGGTTATAAGCTCTGTCCACACTTAGTCAATGGCCGTCGATCCATCGCTCGAGGGTCGTCGACTATGTGTGGACAGAGCTTTACAAAGCAGGTGTCGTGTGGACACAGCTTTACAAAGCAGGTGTCGTGTGGACACAGCTTTACAAAGCAGGTGTCGTGTGGACGGATTTTTTGGTCGTTTGTTGACCAGGTGGTTTTTTGTATGACCGTTTTTTGGTTGCCAGTTTTGTGTTGTTCTTTTTGGGTTTCTTGGTGATTTTTTAACATTCAGTTTTGACATTTCCTTTATTTTAAAACAATTTTAAATTTAAACGTGGCGTGTGGATTTCTTCCTCTTTGAACGCTGTTATTTGAAGATTTTCAAGCACTTTCTTCGCTGATTGACTTAGTTCAGAATATAAATTGTTATTTATCAAGCTTTGGAGGAGAAGAGAGCTCCGTGAAACTCTGCGTAAATAGAGACAACTTAGACTAGATAAATTCCGAGAAACACATTCGACTTTGAGATTGTGGCAAACTTAGGTAGGTACATACCTACCTACCTA
>NW_007379503.1:39259-41094 GCF_000475195.1 Diaphorina citri
AACAGGCCCCCCCACCCCGAAACCCCCCCCCCCAAAGGCCTACCATATCCCTGGCCCACCACAAAGGCCTACCACATCCCTGGCCCAAAATTCCCCCTTCCTCCCCTTGAACAACGCCCTCAACCTTTGTCCAAATTTCTCCACCCACTCTTAAACAACACCCCCCATTCTAAGTCCATTATTCCCCCATCCTCCCTAAAACACCCACACATACCCAACCACACACACACAAATACCCAGGTAAGATGATAAAACTTTAGGGAAAGCAAACTATTGGGAAGAGTGGGGTAAAAGTGTCCGGCGGGGTAAGCGGGGACACCTTCTCTCGCGCGCCAGACATTCCGGTACCTTATTTTTTTCCACACAAAAAAGTACCCCCGCGCGACCTCCCTTACCCCAGTCAAAACACTCTTAGCCCAGTCAAACACACCGTTTTCTCATCCCTCCCCTCCCCTCCTTTCTTTCCTCTCTTTCCCACTCCCTCTCTTCGTTTCTCTTCATTTCTTTTTCTGCTCTTTTCCCAGCTTCTTCCTCTCTTCCTTTCTCTTCCCCACCCTATTCTCTCTCTTCCTCTCTCCCGTTTCTCCCGCCTCGCTCTGTCTCTCTCGTCTCGTCTCATGTCGTATTTTCCGTCTCCCTTCCTCCTTCCCCTCCCCCCGAAGTGCCGAGATGAAAAGAAGCCCCTTCCATTTTTTGTTCCACGGCCTTCCACGCTGCACGCATTTGCTCGCTGTCTGTCGGGTTGTCAGGACGTATTTCGGTCACGGGAGCTCTGAAGATTTTTTTTTCGCCGAAAAATGAATTTTTCGTGATCCTTGCTTTTTTTTGGTGCCCGGTTTTTGGCGGTTTTTTAGAGGCGATTTGATTTTAAAGCGGTTTTAGAGACCGGTTTTTTTGGTCGTTTGTTGACCAGGTGGTTTTTTGTGTGACCGTTTTTTGGTTGCCAGTTTTGTGTTGTTCTTTTTGGGTTTCTTGGTGATTTTTTAACATACAGTTGTGACATTTCCTTTATTTTAAAACAATTTTAAATTTCAACGTGGCGTGTGGATGTCTTCCTCTTTGAACGCTGTTATTTGAAGATTTTCAAGCACTTTCTTCGCTGATTGACTTAGTTCAGAATATAAATTGTTATTTATCATACTCCAAACTAAAATGACATTAATAAAGAGTAAAAACTTTTAGCAAAACAACACACACATACCAGGGGCGGAAATAAACATAGCTTAACATAGGTAGTATAGGTACACCTATACCAGGGGTGGAAAAAAACACACACTAGGGGTAGACAGTATTTTTGCAGGACTGGATTTAGATATGCTGAGATGAATAAAATGACCTCGTCTTTTAGATAATAGACACACAGTTAGGTATTCGAAAATTTTGTACACGTACTTTTGGCACATCCACTAATATTATTCCCCATCAGATCACTGAATTTCAGCATCTGATCACTGAATTTCAGCATCTGATCACTGAAGTTCAGCATCTGATCACTGAATTTCAGCATCTGATCACTGAATTTCAGCATCTGATCACTGAATTTCAGCATACCTATGATCACTGAATTTCAGCATCTGTTCTACTTGGAGCTGGTTACTTCTGGGGCTGGTTTTATAGTGTGATATCTGAATATTTGGATAGACAGGAACGAGAAATAATGAGAAGGAGAGAGAGAGAGAGAGATGACTTTGGGACACTCGGTAAGAAGGAGCCTGAGAAAGACACTAAAAGATAAAAAGATAAAAGAAGGGGGAGAGATACAAAGACGCACGGAATCGTTTTCTCTCTCTCTCTCTCTCTCTCTCTCTCTCTCTCTCTCTCTCTCTCTCTCTTTT
>NW_007379503.1:41135-74299 GCF_000475195.1 Diaphorina citri
TCTCTGTCTCATCTTCTCATTGTCTGTCTTCTTTTATCAATTTGCGCTTTAGATTGTGTTTCCTCTTTCTTGAATAGACAAGAGAGAGATAGACAAATAGAGAAGAAAGGGAGGGAGAGAGAGAGAGGTTTTCCGGCTGCTCTTTACTTACCTACTAGCTAGAGTAATTTCCTCTCTCTACTTGAGTAACTCAAGAGAAACAAGGAAAGAGACAAAGAGAGGTTTTTTTTTTTAATTTTCTGACTTGAGTCCTACACCTTTCTAAATTTTCTGACTTGAGTCCTACACCTTTCTAAATTTTCTGACTTGAGTCCTACACCTTTGTAAATTTTCTGACTTGAGTCCTACACCTTTCTAAATTTTCTGACTTGAGTCCTACACCTTTCTAAATTTTTTGACTTGAGTCCTATACCTTGCTAAATTTTCCGACTTGGGTCCTACACCTTTCTAAATTTTCTGACTTGAGTCCTACACCTTG
Organism: Diaphorina citri; assembly: GCF_000475195.1. Taxonomy (NCBI): domain Eukaryota; kingdom Metazoa; phylum Arthropoda; class Insecta; order Hemiptera; family Psyllidae; genus Diaphorina; species Diaphorina citri. Next base: position 41,614 of record NW_007379503.1, read on the forward strand.
CTAAATTTTCCGACTTGGGTCCTACACCTTTCTAAATTTTCTGACTTGAGTCCTACACCTTTCTAAATTTTCTGACTTGAGTCCTATACCTTTCTAAATTTTCTGACTTGAGTCCTATACCTTTCTAAATTTTCTGACTTGGGTCCTACACCTTTCTAAATTTTCTGACTTGAGTCCTACACCTTGCTAAATTTTCCGACTTGGGTCCTACACCACCTTTCTATATTTTCTGACTTGAGTCCTACACCTTTCTAAATTTTCTGACTTGACTAGGTAGGTTGAAATATACTTCTTCACTATTTGTACTTTTGTTACTCGGAACTTTGTACTTTTGATAAACATACACACTTTTGTTACTCGGAACCTCATTCCATTAAAATTATAAAGTTCGAAATCCCTCCCCAAAGTGTCACCCCTTTTGTTAATAACTTTTTTTTCTAATTTTTTATCTGTGCAAGAATGCAAAAACCCTTGTGTTTCGGACACTCTGGTCTAAATGTCCTGATGTTTTTACTTCCTAATAGTTCCAGTAGGGAAGCTCCGGGCAAAGTTTGCCCACGTGGTTGACAAGTTGACATGGGATGGTGCGAGTGCATTTGACCTAGGAGTGGTGAAGCTGAGGGTGCTTGGGTGTTTCTGAGAATTGAAATAGTAGGTAGGTAATGTAGGTATGTTATTTGGTGTTTGGCTGGAACCTCAGTGGTTAAAACCTTAGTGTAGTGTAGTTATTAGCACCTTGGAATTCGGATTTTGAGGTAGATCTTTGTTGACAAAACCAAATGTCCAAAACAAAACCAAAATTACTTGTTCAGAAGTCATGTCAATGGAAAAATTGCGACAAAAAGAGCAGTGACCAGTGTTATTATAGGGTTAGGTTAAACACAAAAATGAGCTTTCTTTTTCATTGTCGTGGCTTCTGTCGTGGCATTGTCGTGGCAATTACTGATTGAGAGGCTGAAGAAAAGCACCGACACCGTCTGAATCTGAACACGGGAAAAGGAAGAAGAAAAAATTTGTGACATTCATCTAATATGAACATCCATTTTTTAGACCATTCTGTATGTTTCACAAGCTATATGTGTAAGTATAATAAATTTAAAACTCGAGACTTTCAGTCGCAAAAATTATAGTATATTATATAGGTATTATAAACTTCAATTTTTATTGTAGGGGTGGGTTGTTAGGGGAAACAGAGGTAAGAAGGGGAACTTGTGAGGGCGTCTTGTCGATAGTTAAAAGTAAATTTGTACAAATCCCTGATACCAATCTCTTTAACAGTTGTTAATATTTTTATACCAACAGAACTTATAACAGTTATAATTATAACTACTAACAGCCTTCCCCAGATTTACAGCCCATTAAAATCTGCCCGCCTTTAGGTAGGTATTAATATTTAATAGGTAGGTATAACATAGGTAGGTAGGAGAAGTATATGGTGGGTGTACGTTGTTAATCATTTTGAACAGGGTGGAAAAGAAGAAGAAGAAAAAGAAAAAGAAGAAGAAGAAGGAGAAGAAGAAAAAGAAGAAGAAGAAGAATTGAATTGAACATTATTCCATTTATTTTTATAAATTGTTGAACATAGTACACACCTCCTAAGCTAAAAAATAACTTCTGAGGAGATGTTTTCTTCCTCTCGTTTTCCTCTATTTTACTCCTAGTATATAAATATAATAACTCGCCCAGCTCAGGAGCACCCCATCTCTACCTCTACGTCGGCCGGCAGGTAATCAACTTCAAAAAGAGCTACCGAGGTGAGTTTTTCCCCCTATTCATTTTGGTTTGGTTTTCTTGTCCTTCACAACAGGAAACACAAATAGTGAAGAAGTATAATATGTTTATCATTTCAACCTACCTAGTCAAGATGGACCTTCACAAAGTTACAGAATCTTCAATCTATCGTTTCTGACTTGAGACTTGAGTCCTACACCTTTGTAAATTTTCTGGGTTGATTTGCTCTCGAACCACGTACCTTCCGATACGAAGACCAACGTGTTAACCACTATATTAAGGTTGAGTAAAAGAGTTATAGGGTAGAAAGTTGAGGTAGGGAGTGGGTAACTAATTTTCAAACATTTCACTCGCATTAATTTTAATGCAGTTTTTTTCGTATATAGGGTGGGTCGGGGTAATTATGATCCAACCTATAGTAGAACAAAGCACAAACCCGTGTACCTATCTGTACCCCTTTTCATATCCCCTTCTCCTTTCCCTCTCTCTACTACCTTCTCCCTACAATTTCTCTCCTTTCTATCCCTTCCACATTCTTCACATCTAAATCATTCTCCCTTCTTCTCCTTTCTCCTTCCTATAATGTCTCCTTTCTCTTTTTCCCTCTCCTTTTCCTCTTCCTACTTCTTTTTTCTTCCTTCTCTTCCTCCTCCTCCTTTTCCTCTTCTTCCTCGTTCTTCCATTTTTCCTCCTCGTTCGTCCTATTCTTCCTTATACGTGTAGACAGTAAACTGTATTACCTCCCATAACACTAAAGAGGGACGAAAAGACAAAACGACAACTTATAAAATAATGAGCATCACATGTTACAAAACATTTTCTCCCTCTCATCCTTCCTCCTCCTTCTTTCTCCTTCATCCCTTCTCCTTACATGAAATTCACCTCCCTCTCCTAAAGTCCTTTTCTTCCTTTCCCACTTTCCCTTCATTCTCCTCCTTCATCTCTTCTCCTTCCCCCTACATGAAATTCCTCTTTCTCCCTCTCCTAAAGTCCTCTTCTTCCTTTCCCACTTTCCCTCCATTCTCCTCCTTCATCTCTTCTCCTTCCCCCTACATGAAATTCCTCTTTCTCCCTATCTGGTTCTACCTTTTTTCAATAGCTCCCTTAGTAGGTAGGTAGGTAGGTAGGTAGGTAGGTAGGTAGGTAGGTATGTACCTACCTAAGTTTGCCACAATCTCAAAGTCGAATGTGTTTCTCGGAATTTATCTAGTCTAAGTTGTCTCTTAGCTCCCTTCCCTGCTAGGTCTTTCTCCTATTTTCTTTACCACTCTCTCCTTCATTTCTCCTGGCTCTCCCTCCGCATACATAATTTTTCCCTCCACATCCCTCCCTTCTCCTTCCTTCCCCAGCTCTTCTTTTAACTCTGTTTCATTATATTAAAAACATATTTTATTCTCTCCTCCTACTTTCCTTCCTCCCCCTTACCCCTCCTGCCCTAACTCTCTCTCTCTCTCTCTCTCTCTCTCTCTCTCTCTCTCTCTCTCTCTCTCCCCTCCCTCTCCCAGCGAAGTCTCCTTAGGGTCTAATCCAGTTCACATTCTACGACACTGATTCTTAGGATTTGGATATGGTAGTATTTATATTTACTGCAAAGCATGACAAATTTAAACAAGTTAAGAACAAATTCTGATTTATAGAGGTACCTAATTTTAAAGTTAAAAAAACGCGCCCCGAATTTTTTTCTGGGACAAAAACGGAAATTCGGGACAAAACGCCCCAAAATGAAAAACTGAACGGGACGCCAGGACACCCCTTGAATTTCGGGACTGTCCCGGCCCATTCGGGACGTTTGGCAAGCCTAGATATAACCAACATAATATCGTTCCCTTCGATCATCAGTCACCCTTTTAACTACTATAGGAACTTAACAACCACGCGAGAAATGATCTATTGGACTGTGGGTGATAATATTAGTGGATGTGCCCAGATCACGTTATCAAATTTTCTCGCATCACATGCAAATGACCTGTATGAATGAGAATTTATAGTTAGTTAGCTACCCTTCTTCTGCTGAAATTTATTTATGTAAAGGTGTTATTAATTTGAGAAAATTTAAGAGACTTACCACCAGTTTATTTGACAGATCTGAGATGATATATACCGGCAACTTGAGTTCAAATCCCTCGGTCTACTAACAACCTACAGGAAAACTAATTTCAACTTTCAACACAATGAATATTCTCCTTGATTCAAAAACAAGTCACCAAAATCACTTTAATTTGACCGACAAAAAATTAAGTGGCTAGGTAAGTTTAATTTTAGATTGAAGTTTCGTGTTAGACATTAATTACCTAATTTTGAATAGTGGTGATTGTGATTTGTTAACAATAATAATTATTGTAGATATATTAGGTACCTACCTAGTTACAGTGAGGTTTGGTTATAATGAAGTTTGTCTTACCTCTGGGACATTTAAAACCCGCCTCATGTAAATTTTAGATTTTATTTGATCACAATACCTACTTATAAATACCTAACTACTTGTTTACCTACAGATACAGAGGTAGGTATTTGCATCTTGTTTGAAGTTTGTTATCCAACTTTGGAAATAAGTAGCTTTAAAATGGCTAAATTCGGTACAGGTAGGTCTGGGTTTGAGAATTTTGAGATAAGAAGGTAGGAATCAAAGTTTAGGTAATTCAATTAAGAGTTAAGTACACAATCGTCTATGGCTTTCGAATTGATTTAGTGGATACCTACTTCTAAATACCTACCTACTTGTTTACCTACAGATACAGAGGTAGGTATTTGCGTCTTGTTTGAAGTTTGTTATCCAACTTTGGAAATAAGTAGCTTTAAAATGGCTTAATTCGGTACAGGTAGGTCTGGGTTTGAGATAAGAAGGTAGGAATCAAAGTTTAGGTAATTCAATTAAGAGTTAAGTACACAATCGTCTATGGCTTTCGAATTGATTTAGTTAATTAGATTAGTTTCAACTCGGGTTCCGCGAAAACTAGGTAGGTAGGTATGTACCTACCTAAGTTTGCCACAATCTCAAAGTCGAATGTGTTTCTCGGAATTTATCTAGTCTAAGTTGTCTCTATTTACGCAGAGTTTCACGGAGCTCTCTTCTCCTCCAAAGCTTGATAAATAACAATTTATATTCTGAACTAAGTCAATCAGCGAAGAAAGTGCTTGAAAATCTTCAAATAACAGCGTTCAAAGAGGAAGACATCCACACGCCACGTTGAAATTTAAAATTGTTTTAAAATAAAGGAAATGTCACAACTGTATGTTAAAAAATCACCAAGAAACCCAAAAAGAACAACACAAAACTGGCAACCAAAAAACGGTCACACAAAAAACCACCTGGTCAACAAACGACCAAAAAAACCGGTCTCTAAAACCGCTTTAAAATCAAATCGCCTCTAAAAAACCGCCAAAAACCGGGCACCAAAAAAAAGCAAGGATCACGAAAAATTCATTTTTCGGCGAAAAAAAAATCTTCAGAGCTCCCGTGACCGAAATACGTCCTGACAACCCGACAGACAGCGAGCAAATGCGTGCAGCGTGGAACAAAAAATGGAAGGGGCTTCTTTTCATCTCCGCACTTCTCTCTCTCTCTCTCTCTTCCCTCCATCCATTTCATCATATAAAAAACACATCTTTCCTTCTCTCCTCCTCCTCCTTTTCACTCTCTCTTCCCTTCTCTCTCTTTCCTGTGGTATTTATTGTCTTTTACCTTTTTGTAACTGTAGGGTAGAGAGGGGTAACAGGACACAGTGGGTCATATGACTCATATTAGGGCAAGGTAGGGTAACAACGGGTCAGGGGGTCATGCGAAAGGCATTTGTTTGGATTAGTGACCGGGCGAGGAAAATTTGTACAGAAAATAATGTGGGATGTATCTCTCTAAGAAAATACTGGGTGGTTGTGTATTTTTTGTACAGGGTGTCAAATTCCATTAGACGCACTAATGAGTCCAGGAAAATTGAACTTTTGCTTCGCACAAGTTAGTAGCAAAGGTTTCTCTTCACCAGAACTTCGTTATGTGACCCTGAATCATGAATTTATTAGAGCTCTTTGGAAAAGGAATTCTACGTGTTGAAGTTGAAACCAGACTAGTCAATTTCTGGTTAGTGCTCTTGCCGTGTAAGTTGCAAGCGCTAAGTCACGGGTTCGATTCCCGGTCGGGGCGGATTTTATCCTGAACGGATAAGGTTCGTTATCGGAACGGCTGGCTTTCTCCTATCCCGGCCGTTGTTACAGTTCCCTCTATGAAACCTATTACGAGTCTACGAGGCTGAGTGCACCCCTTATTCCAAACGGGGCTTTCAGCAATACGTCAAAAAGGGGAGGGGGGAGGTGAGTTTACTCCCCTAATAATACCTGCCCTGGTCATCAGGTAAACTCATACGTTTTTAATGAGATTTTTACGTCCGTCAAAAGTTCCTGGGAATTCCAAACAGAGTCGACTTTTCCCACTCCGCTGGGAATCGAACCCGGGACCTCCAGTTGTCCTCACGAGACTGAGTGCACCCTGTATGTTATTTGAGCTCATAAAGTCTGTGTGAGATAAACGCTGAGAAATGATGCTTGAGCGCTTTAAGTTTTGGCTCATGACTTAAAAGCTCAGACGAAGTTTGTAAATATATGAGATAATGTTTTTTTTATGAATCTGTCTTTCTAGTTGCTATCTTTGTGTATGATTCATAGGCGATTAAACATTTTAAGTGAGACTGAGTGTTTATTAGCTCCCCTTGCTTAAGAAATAGCGCTGAGTGAGAAGGGCATAAGCCAAAACCAAATGTCAGCCCAAAGCAATCACCCTAGTTAGGGCTGATTGAGAGCCGACCCTGTCTGTACACGCGAAAAGGAGAGAAGGAAGAGGACTATGTTTTACTAGCTTAACCTGCTTAACCATTAAAACCCCTTACCAGCCAGCCTAGTTAGCTTAGTTGGTAGTGCGTCTGCCTTGTAAGCGCTAGGCCGCGGGTTCGATTCCCGCCCGGGGCGGATTTTCTGTTTTTCGGCTTTCTTTGGAATTTCCAGGAACTTTTAACGTAGGCTTGAAAGCCCCGTTTGGAATAAGGAGTGCACTCAGCCTTGTAGAGACTCGTAGGTTTGATAGAAGGAGCTGTAATAACGGAGGTCTTATTGTCCAGAAAACGAAGAGAAAAGGAAGACAGGATAGGAGAAAACCAGGAGTTCCGAGAACGAACCTTATCCGTTCAGGATAAAATCCACCCCGACCGGGAATCGAACCCGCGACTTAGCGCTTGCAAGGCACCTTCCTAGTTAACTAGGATGGTTGTACCAAAGAATTTAAGTGACTGGGACACCGGGTATAAAAAATATACAGTTACCCAGTATTTTCTTAGAGAGATCCGTCCCATATTATTTTCTGTACAAATTTTCCTCGCCCGGTCACTAATCCAAACAAATGCCCCTCGCATGACCCCCTGACCCGTTGTTACCCTACCTTGCCCTAATATGAGTCATATGACCCACTGTGTCCTGTTACCCCTCTCTACCCTACAGTGACAAAAAGGTAAAAGACAATAAATACCACAGGAAAGAGAGAGAAGGGAAGAGAGAGTGAAAAGGAGGAAGAGAGAAGGAAAGGTGTGTTTTTTATATGATGAAATGGATGAAGGGAAGAGAGAGAGAGAGAGAGATAGAAAAGAAGGAGGGGGAAGGAAGGATTGAGAGAAGGGGAGGGAAGTTATTGTGGAAGGGGAGGAAGGAAAGGAGGAAGAGAGAAGAAAGATGATCTTAATATGATGAAATGGATGAAGGGAGAGGGAAGGGAGAGAGAGAGAGAGAGAGAGAGAGAGAGAGAGAGTTAGGGCAGGAGGGGTAAGGAGGAGGAAGGAAAGCAGGAGGAGAGAATAAAATATGTTTTTAAAGGGGTAAGGAGGAGGAAGGAAAGCAGGAGGAGAGAATAAAATATGTTTTTAATATAATGAAATGGAGTTAAAAGAAGAGAAGAGAAGGGAGGGAAAGAAGATGTACGCGGAGGGAGAGCCAGGAGAAATGAAGGAGAGAGTGGTAAAGAAACTGGGAGAAAGACATAGCAGGGAAAGGGAGTTAGGGAAAAAATATAGAACCAGATAGGGAGAAAGAGGAATTTCATGTAGGGGGAGAGAGAAGAGATGAAGGAGGAGAATGGATTGAAAGTGGGAAAGGAAGAAAAGGACTTTAGAAGAGGGAGAACCAATTTCATGTAAGGGGAGGGAGATGAAGGATAAGAATGAAGGGAAAGTGGGAAAGGAAGAAAAGGACTTTAGGAGAGGGAGGTGAATTTCATGTAAGGAGAGGGGATGAAGGAGAAAGAAGGAGGAGGAAGGAAGAGAGGGAGAAAATGTTTTGTAACATGTGATGCTCATTATTTGTAAGTTGTCGTTTTGTCTTTTCGTCCCTGTTTAGTGTTATCGGAGGTAATGTCCAAGGGATGAAGGAGAACAGGTAGAAGGAGGAGGGGAAATAGGAGAAGAAAGGGGATTAGGAGGAGAAGAAGAAGAAGAAGAAGAAGAAGAAGAAGAAGGGAAAGAGACATACTAGGAGGAGTTTATGCAGGGGGGTACGTGAGACCTCCCCTCTTTGCGTAACATGTGATGCTCATTATTTGTAAGTTGTCGTTTTGTCTTTTCGTCCCTGTTTAGTGTTATGGGAGGTAATGTCCAAGGGATGAAGGAGAACAGGTAGAAGGAGGAGGGGAAATGGGAGAAGAAAGGGGATTAGGAGGAGAAGAAGAAGAAGAAGAAGAAGAAGAAGGGAAAGAGACATACTAGGAGGAGTTTATGCAGGGGGGTACGTGAGACCTCCCCTCTTTGGAGCTCCGTTATGAAGGAATGAAGACGAAGAATGGGGGGAAGAGGAGGAGGAGAGAAATTGTAGGGAGAAGAGGGAATAGAGAGAAAGAGAGGGAAAGGGAATGGAGTACAGATAGGTACATGGTTTTGCGCTTTGTTCTATGTATATATAAAAAAAAAACTGCATTAAAATTAATGTGAGTGAAATATGTATATGAAAATTGGGTATTCACCTGAACTCTCTCTCCCTCTCTCTCTCTCTTCCTCTCTCTTTCTCTCCTTCTTTACACACTCGTATGTCTCTTTTGTTCCTACCCAACCTCAGTGGTGAAGTGGTTGGCTTCGCATCTGGAGGTTGGTAGTTCAAATCCAAGTTAAACCAAGACATTATGTAAAAAAAAAAAAAAAGTTAGGCCATTTGTGACAAGAATTCTCTCTCTCTCTCTCTTTCTCTCTCTCTCTCTCTTTATTTTTCTTTATCCGTTTTCATGAGGTCCACACTCAGCCTTAACATCATTTTTCTTTCTCTTTATCTCCGTCTTTGTTTCTCTCTTACAGACGCGAGGAAATTAGGTACTCTAGTAGGTACGTAAAGAGCAGCCGGAAAACCTATCTCTCTCTCCCTCTCTCCCTCCCTTTCTTTTCTATCTGTCTATCTCTCTCTTGTCTATTCAAGAAAGAGGAAACACAATCTAAAGCGTCTCTCTCCCTCTCTCCCTCCCTTTCTTTTCTATCTGTCTATCTCTCTCTTGTCTATTCAAGAAAGAGGAAACACAATCTAAAGCGCAAAATGATAAAAGAAGACAGACAATGAGAAGATGAGAGAGAGAGAGAGAAAAAGAGAGGAAGGGAGAGAGAGAGAGGAAAAGAACAATTCTGTGCGTCTTTGTACCTCTCTTTCCTCTTTTTATCTTTTAGTGTTTTTCTCAGGCTCTTTTTTATCCAGTGGCCTCATAGTCCAAACTTTTGCTTTTAGTTATAGGCACGGCACCTACTTAACTACATATAAAATTTATTGAGGAAAGAAATGAGGTCAAGTTCCGTCAATATAGGTTATGGGTAATTGACTAATTAATATATCGATTGTTTCTCTCTCTCTCTCTCTCTTATAGGTACCTGTATGTATTTTGGATAGGAAACTAGCCTCACCAAGTCTCCTAAATCCAGCCTTGATATCTCTCCACCCCTACTGTGTGTTTTCCACCCCTGGTACATGTGTTTTTATTTCCACCCCTGCTATGTGTTGTGTGTGTTGTTTTGCTAAAAGTTTTTACTCTTTATTAATGTCATTTTAGTTTGGAGTAAAAATAAAATAGAAAAAAATATAAAGCTCAAGTTAAGAAAGTGTGTTTCATGTTTTCAGGGTCCGGGGTTCTGGGTTCTGTCAAAATAATAGAAACTCTGCCTGTCAGGAGTGAAAATTGAGGAAAAAATAATAATGGAAAAAAAAGCAAGGAAAACTAGAACAACAAAACAATTCCTACTTTCCTATGAGAGAGAGAGAGAGAGAGAGAGAGAGAGAGAGAGAGAGAGAGAGGACACAGAGAGAGGGAAAAAAAAGAGAGAGAGAGAGAGAGAGAGAGAGAGAGAGAGAGAGAGAGAGAAGACACGAAGAGCGGAAAATAAAAGAGAGAAAGTGAGAAGGGAAGAGAAGGAGAAAGGGAGAGAGAGAAAGACTAGAAAGAGGGAGAGAAAGAGAGAGAGAGGAAAGACATAGAATGAAGATGGAAAAAATAAATAAAAGAGAAAGAGAGAGGAATCAGCTTTCCTGAATTAAAAATAAAGTCCCCTGTATGAATTTAATTAATTTTATTGTCATGAACTCATGATTAAAATAAACAGTAAATAATCTTATGTTTACTTTTTTTATTGAGGTTCAAAACATTTAACAGCGTTTTTGTCTTTACCTCAATTTTTATTTGTTTTTCTTTTTTTCGGTCCTTTCTTTCTCCCTCTCAATTTTCATTCTTTCTGTCCATTCTCTCTCTCTCTCTCTCTCTCTCTCTCTCTGTCTCTCTTTGATCAATTTTTTCTTCTTTTAGTATTATCTACTTCTTATGTTCTTAATCAATACAAATTGGTTAGCGGAATGGGTTTTTTATTTTTTTATTTAAAATTTCAGGGTTATACCTAGGTATTATAATTTTATTATTATTAGTCAGTCGATATTTATTGCTGTTTTTTATTACTTATTACTACTATTATTTCTTATCCTTCTATTTTGCGACAAAACAGCAATCAAACTCCGCCAATATTTCGGTAATTTCGTCAGCAAAGTTTCAGTACCTAATTTCATCACATTAATCCGATTTCGTGACCATTTCAGCTTCAAAATGTTTTTACGACCGGAGCAAAATAACAATAATAACAATGAAATAATAATAAAATTAAGAAGGAAAAAAAAAAAAATAAAAAAAATGAACAATAAACGCGGATGTCTGAAAAATGTAATTTAATTTCCCGATTTTATGTCTCGTCGGCCCCCGGTTTCTCCTATTGTTCGCTTTCCCGTTGGGCCCCGCTCCCCCCTATACTTGGAGTTTTTACATTTCACGTCCGATTTACGAGGAAGAAATTAACAAGTTTCCTACTAAAAGCTTTATGGTGGGACCGAAATAAACTCGACGAATACAGGGTGGATCATACTATCATACATAATCAATACCTATTAGCTAAAAAAATCTAAAAATATCAGGAATAACAGATATAGGTACTATTAGGTACCTACCTCCATATTCGGTACCGTAACTAATTATTTCAGTGGTGCATTGTTCGAATCTGGAGCTTAATTTTCTAGGAATAAAATTTGGTAACGAGGGTTAATAGGTGTATTAACGACATTTGTGACAAGTATAGCTATTCACTGCGCTGCGCTGACTGTTTTTTTCCACCCTGTTAAAAATGATTAACAACATATTCGTACCTACTCCCACCATATATTTCACCTACCTATTCAATGTTAATACCTAAAGGCGGGCAGATTTTAATGGGCTGTAAATCTGGGGAAGGCTGTTAGTAGTTATAATTATATAACTGTTACAAGTTCTGTCGGTATAAATATTAACAACTCTTAAAGAGATTGCTATCAGGGATTTCTACAAATTTACTTTTAACTATTGACAAGACGCCCACAAAAGCTCCCTCTCTCCCTCCCCCTTTACTGTTTCCCCTAACACCACACCCCTACAATAAAATATAATAGGTTTTAACAGATCTGTTATAATTTTTGCGACTGAAAGTCTCGAGTTTTTTAATATCTTTATTATACCTACACATTTAGCTTGTCAAACATACAGAATGGTCTAAAAAATATACACAGATGAATGTGACAAATTTCTTCTTCTTTTCCCGTGTTCACATTCAGACGGTGTCGGTGCTTTTCTTCAGCCTCTCAATCAGTAATTCAGAAGCCACGACAATGAAAAAGAAAGCTCTCATTTTTGTGTTTAACCTAACCCTATAATAACACTGGTCACTGCTCTTTTTGTCGCAATTTTTCCATTGACATGACTTCTGAACAAGTAATTTTGGTTTTGTTTTGGACATTTGGTTTTGCCAACAAAGATCTACCTCAAAATCCGAAATCCAAGGTGCTAATAACTACACTACACTAAGGGACTAAGGTTTTAACCACTGAGGTTCCAGCCAAACACCAAATAACATACCTACCATTTCAATTCTAAGAAACACCCAAGCACCCTCAGCTTCACCACTCCTAGGTCAAATGCACTCCCACCATCCCATGTCAACTTGTCAACCACGTGGGCAAACTTTGCCCGGAGCTTCCCTAAAATCCAAGGTGCTAATAACTACACTACACTAAGGTTTTAACCACTGAGGTCCCAGCCGAACACCAAATAACATACCTACATTACCTACTATTTCTTTTTTTTATTTTTTTTAAAGAGGTTTGACAGAGGGAACTGTAACTGCTATGGTCTTATCGTCCCGAAATCGAAGAGATAAGGAAGACAGGATAGGAATCATAATAATAAATGGGTACAGGTATATCTCCTCTGTTGGTTGGCGTGATAGATGTATTATGAATGCTTTATCACGCATTATTAGTACGTTCAAAGCTATTACAAGTAGCTCGGTAAGTAGCAGAATATTCGAACCATCTAATCTATCACGAGTCTCTAATAGGAGAGATACGTCGAAGATTAGATCGAAAAGCTATTACAAGTAGCTCGGTAAGTAGCAGAATATTCGAACCATCTAATCTATCACGAGTCTAATAGGAGAGATACGTCGAAGATTAGATCGCGTCGAGGAAAAGGATCTTACAAAATTACATGGTACATGATCTGAATTTGAACTTTTTAATAGTAATAATTATGTGTAGGTATACTTGATAGGAATTATAGGGTTTGGTGAAGAAAACATTGCCATTTCATTACTAGAAACCAACATTCTGTTCTGAATAGTATTGCTGAACGGCCAACTAAAACTACATTAGATTGGTAATTAAAAATGAACAAACATGTTCTGCCTGTACCCATTCTTTTTTCTTTGTTCCTTGAGAATTCCATTTTTACATCATAATAATAAATGGGTACAGGTATATCTCCTCTGTTGGTTGGCGTGATAGATGTATTATGAATGCTTTATCACGCATTATTATGTTCTGCCTGTACCCATTCTTTTTTCTTTGTTCCTTGAGAATTCCATTTTTAGTCCGTCCTTCCTTTATCATTACAATAGTAATAAAAAGGAAGGACGGACTAAAAAGGTATAAGGGACGGACTATTGTATTCGCCTCGGTGTCGTCTGTCAGTCTGTCTGTCTGTTCCCATAGAAGGACTTATCCAAATTTTCGCTACCTATTAGACCAGATGATCTGCTGGGCGCAAAAACTTGCATACCTATGGATTCAAGCGGAATAACTAACATGTTCGGAATATTTGAGTGGATTATAAGCCGAAGTATAGGTGGTCATTATGCGAGTAATGGGTATTGAGAAAGGTAGGAACATATTGAAACGTTGTTTAGGTGTGATTAATTAGATCGCGTCGAGGAAAAGGATCTTACAAAATTACATGGTACATGATCTGAATTTGAACTCTCGTATTTTTTTCGTTGTTGAAAATTTACCAATATTATAAGCCGAAGTATAGGTGGTCATTATGCGAGTAATGGGTATTGAGAAAGGTAGGAACATATTGAAACGTTGTTTAGGTGTGATTGATTAGATCGCGTCGAGGAAAAGGATCTTACAAAATTACATGGTACATGATCTGAATTTGAACTTTCGTATTTTTTTCGTTGTTGAAAATTTACCAATATTATAAACCGAAGTATAGGTGGTCATTATGCGAGTAATGGGTATTGAGAAAGGTAGGAACATATTGAAACGTTGTTTAGGTGTGATTGTGTGTAGTGTTTAACAGTGTTGGGCATAACAAATTGGCCTGATGATCTGAGTTTACCATCCGAGTTATCTCTTTTGTTGCTGTTCGTAGTTTGAGGATTTTGTTGATCCTGGGAATCAAACCCTGGCTAGTGGGAAAGTGGGTCTCGAATCTCTATCAGCCGTCGCTATCTAGACCCTCTTGTTCACTGTATTGTCTGTACAAGTGTACACTATGTAAGAATTTTCATACACAGTTCCAGGGAATATACCGCGAACCTAAAATACTCGATGGGTTCAAAACAAACCCGGTGAAATATTCTGCATACTCCATTAGCAGGTCTGCTTAATGGTTCTCGCATGAATTTTACATTTAAGAACCTCCACTCACCACATGACTAAACACAATAGTGGTTCAAGTTGGTGTAGTGGCAGAGAGGGGAAACATCACCAAAGCTGCTGCCTGAAATATTCTGCATACTCCATTAGCAGGTCTGCTTAATGGTTCTCGCATGAATTTTACATTCAAGAACCTCCACTCACCACATGACTAAACACAATAGTGGTTCAAGTTGGTGTAGTGGCAGAGAGGGGAAACATCACCAAAGCTGCTGCTGTGGGTACCTGAGCACTGATTTGGAGGGGAACCACCGTTACAGGCGTGGTCCTCTATAGAAACCAGTTGTGTTGTAAATTTAATTATACGTCTTGGGACTCTGCGTAGTAAAGCTGGACTTGGACTTTTTATAATGCTTCATCACGCATGATGCATGCACCCAGACATCTTCAATCCTTTGGGTTACAGGTTATATGAGTCAAGAGAAATTAGATCAAATTTGAAACAGCGCCAGCGTGCCACAGGAAAAATGTATTCCAAGTAGTTTTTTTAGGCGTTTACAAATCGACTTTTTTATCATATGGATAATGGATATGGACTGAAATAGGCCATATCTGAACTCGGGTAAGTTCGAAAAAGGCATTGTCTCAATCTATTAGGCTGGAATCATATGACCCTAATGCCCTATATCACCAAGGTATGGAAAATTATTTACAAGTCCATATTTTGATCTAATTCGTCCAAATTCAAAATTCTACTTTTCCTATTACGTAGGGCATTTTTCTAATTTTCCATATCTACTTGGTAATTTAGGGAATATGTTGTACTCATTTCAGTTAATTCTGTTCGGACACCGGAGAGGTTTTCGTAGTAGATCCAGAACTCAGACCCATGTAATCTTCTAATTTACCATCTCTAGCTTTACTATTACTGATTGGGGGGAAAAACCCCAGAACCTCTGGTCAATCTTGCTACTGGTATAACAGGTTGGTGAACCAAATTATAGAAGATACCATCGAGTGAGTTGGGCTAGTACTCAACATCTAATATACGTTCAGGCTATTTAACTTCTTTTTTTTCCAGTTCTATCCTTCTATCACAGTGATCTTATTTCTCACGGTGTAGCCTCGGGTATAGTTTTTTGAAACGCTCTTAGAAATAAGTATGGTTCCATGCTAGACTTTTTTCAAAGCTGGACCACGTTTCATCTGTGTTAGATTCTTGGAAAGTCCACTTCTTTGATGGAGATAGTTGACACCAAATCAATTCGAACAACTTTAATGAATCAGTTGCTTGTGAAGTACTATTACTAGTCATCTAGTTACTGGTCTTGTTTTATACCAGGAGCACGCATGGTGGACCATGAGATTTGCGTATAGTAAAAGCATTGTCTGTCTTCATTAAGCTTGAGACATAAATCAGTGGTAAACTTGGAGTAGCAGTAGTAATAGTAAAGTATGGTTCCATGCTAGACTTTTTTCAAAGCTGGACCACGTTTCATCTGGGTTAGATTCTTGGAAAGTCCACTTCTTTGATGGAGATAGTTGACACCAAATCAATTCGAACAACTTTAATGAATCAGTTGCTTGTGAATCATCGATTTTGTCATGTGTCTAGGAATCTAATACTTCTGTTTATGTAGCTATGTACCGAGTCGTTTAATTTTGGTATTATACTATTTTTAAACAATTTTGATTACTATCTGTCAGTCATCCGTTATGTATCTGGGAATTCTAACACTCAACTTACCATTCCCATAAAAACAGCTTTGTCCTAGTTAGAGAAAAAGTTGGCCTATTCCATATGTGTCTAGGATTCTAATACTTCTGTTTATGTAGCTATGTACCGAGTACTTTAATTTTGGTATTATACTATTTTTAAACAATTTTGATTAATATCTGTCGGTCATGCGTTATGTATCTGGGAATTCTAACACTCAACTTACCATTCCCATAAAAACAGCTTTGTCCTAGTTAGAGAAAAAGTTGGCCTATTCCAACTGTCCTTTTGGGGATACCACAAATTGTCCTTTTTTTGGATTGATAGTCTCAATAGACCAGACGTAATTATGACACCTTATTGATTGGGGGGAAAAACCCCAGAACCTCTGGTCAATCTTGCTATTGGTGTAACAGGTTGGTGAACCAAATTATAGAAGATACCATCGAATGAGTTGCCTATTCCAAAGTCAGCTCTTACCAACCAAATTCCTCACTTACGGCTTCAAATTCTACAAATCTCACGAATAGCTTCCTTCTTTTTTTACTCATGAAAAATTGTTTACATTTATTCGACTGAAAATACATCTGGGAATCCTCTTCGTGTGATCTCGCTAGTACTCAACATCTAATATACGTTCAGGCTATTTAACTTCTTTTTTTCCAGTTCTAGCCTTCTATCACAGTGATCTTATTTCTCAATAATTATGACACCTTATTGATTGAGGGGAAAAACCCCAGAACCTCTGGTCAATCTTGCTATTGGTGTAACAGGTTGGTGAACCAAATTATAGAAGATACCATCGAATGAGTTGGGCTAGTACTCAACATCTAATATACGTTCAGGCTATTTAACTTCTTTTTTTCCAGTTCTAGCCTTCTATCACAGTGATCTTATTTCTCAGTGTGATCTCGAGCAGTGATATCATAACTCGTACATACTACAGATAATCTCCCGACGAAAACAAACATCATATAAAATGCCCATAAAATACCCAATTATTTAAAACGTATAAACTTTTTTAAAGACCCATAAAAATCTTCATTTTATATTTGGAATAAATAACGTAGATAGGTACTAGCTAATGCATACAATAAAGACCCATAAAAATCTTCATTTTATATTTGGAATAAATAACGTAGATAGGTACTAGCTAATGCATACAATTTTTGACCCGAAAAGAATTCAATGGTGATGATGAGTGTATCTTTTGAATGTACATATGTACCTGTAACATTTCCTGTATTCCGTCCTATTCAATGGGAAGCTGTCAATATGGTTGTTATTTGAGGTGTATGTAAATTTGTTTCATATTTGATTCTCAGAAGGGTAATTTGTCGGTTATCGGAAAGCACTTCATCAAGTACCTGTACGAGTACATCTAGTTTCAGCTGGTTATCTGATAATGTGAAATTGGATCCTGAAGGAATTTCTACTTGTTGAGTGTCCCATATTCTGTGCGAATCCTTATTTCAAAGTGTTTTTATTTACCTGTACGAGTACATCTAGTTTCAGCTGGTTATCTGATAATGTGAAATTGGATCCTGAAGGAATTTCTACTTGTTGAGTGTCCCATTCGTTTTTCCCCAAAGTGGTCCCAACTAGAATTTTTCTTCCATTTTCTTGTGAGCAGATAAGATTTTACGTTCTGAAAGTGTGACGTGCTTCACCATACCACAAAGACCAAACCAAGTTATATTTCCACGTTTATAGGTACTTTATTGGTCATCATAACTGGAGTTATCAGGTACCTGCACACACTTGGCGAGATTAATGTGTACAATATTCGTCATTAGTTTTTTTTTGCCAACTGATAAGGGCGATGACGTGTGAACTCTCCAAGGCGGTTTCTCATAATTTTCTTCACGTTCAAACATTTCGAGATGAAAGTGTGACGTGCTTCACCATACCACAAAGACCAAACCAAGTTATATTTCCACGTTTATAGGTACTTTATTGGTCATCATAACTGGAGTTATCAGGTACCTGCACACACTTGGCGAGATTAATGTGTACAATATTCGTCATTAGTTTTTTTTTGCCAACTGATAAGGGCGATGACGTGTGAACTCTCCAAGGCGGTTTCTCATAATTTTCTTCACGTTCAAATCATTTTGAGAAATTCATCATCAGTTTGTACTTTGTTTTCCCTCAGTGTGTATGTGAAATGCGTGTGCTGTAATTTCTAATCAACTAATTCATTTATAGGTATTGGAAAAGTGTTTGTAAACTGCTCACACTTTTTTCTGCTCCGACATTTTCAAAATTCTAATTTTGGAACTCGGTTTATTTGTTTTCGAGTTTAGGTGCTTCTAAATTTTAATATTTACTATTGTTTATGTAACGTTTACCAGTGTTTTGTGGAGTTACCCTAGTAATGTGCAATTTTTGACACGGTGTAGATCTGTTGAATTATTTCTGTAATTTTACATGGCTAATTATTGTAACTTGCAACACATATTATTTTATTGAATTTTAAATCGAATCGATCCTTTTTACTGATTAATAAATTTATTCATTTAAATTTGAAATATTGATTTTTCTTTTCTTTACATTTTTCATAAACTTGCTTTAAGTTTCAAATTTTAGATCGACATAATCATTGTGTAAAATATCACCTATTTACCTACCGGTTCCAATCAATAGGGCCTCTGTTTTAAAATAATGCATGAAAGTCTTAACATGACTAGTTAGGTATATTTTCATTCAAGTTTCATTGTTCTTTATCATTCCTTTGTTTTTCTGTTTTAGGCATCTGGTGCTTTTCAGTGCTATAAAATTTACAACAATTTAAATTAAATAACTACTAACAGTAAATAATATTTTTTAATAATATGTACATTTAATTCTCATGCTATTTATAATTATTTATTGAAATTTGAAACTGACATAATTATTGCAGTAATTTTTAATTCACACATCTTTGTTAAAATAATAACTTCACCGCTTTGATAAAAAACAAGTTGTTATAAATTTGCAGGCTAACCGGTGTGTAAGAAAAAAATATCAAAATTCATCGAATTCCTCGAACTTTTTCTTCCATCGCGTCTCTTGAGATTCCCTCGCTTTTGATAAAGTCGGCGCGTTTGATCGGAGAATTGAAATGTACTCATCAAGAGTCCGCCAGTTCGCGGAAAGAACAACTAAACAAACATAACTACGAGTATAATAAATATAATAATATAGGTAATAAATGTGTTTTTTGGCGGATTTTCTTCTTGTTTGATGTAGTATTAGTTTTTTCTTAGGAGTGATACTTGGGAACTTTGTTGATTGGTCGATTATATAGAATAAAACCCAGAGACAAGACAAGAAACGAGAAGTGATATCCCTTATCTGTCACTGTACTGACTTTGTCGGGTTGCCAACAGCCTATCTACAACGCCACATGATATTCAGTTCGGGGACTACCCTATTTCGTGGGTCCATCTTGAACAGATCTATCGTTTTTAGATGGGATCAACTTTTGGCAGAACTTGCACAGTTTGTTCAGTTCTAGGACTTCTATTCTAAGTTTCAGATAGAACTCCAAGCCATGAGGATTCTTCTCAGCTTTGTCAGGCGTATTTCTTCTTGTCCAAGTCTAAGGTCTCTTTGAATCCTTTCCATCTACTTCTTCTTACTTTTTGTCTCTTCACTCTGTAGATTTTTTTATCTTTTATTATTCTTGGTCTTGGATTTTTTCCCATCTTTGGTGATGGTTCATCACTCGTCCTAGGTCTCCAGCTCAAGTCCTAGATTTCGTTGAATCCTTTCCATTCCATCCATATCTCCTTAGGTAGTCTCGTTATACTCTTCCTGTTCTTGAGACTAACTTTATCAGGTGATAGTGCATCTTTAGTCCAAGCCCTTCGTATCATTGAACCCTTTCCATCTACATCTTCAATCTTCATAGCTTCGCCTATGTCCTCTTCTTCGTCTCTGTTTTCTTTTTCCTCTGTTTCTTCTTCACCTATGTCTTCTTCCTCTATTTCTTCTTCATTCTAAAGCAAGCATAGGATCACCGTCTGTATAATCTTATGCTAGCGATGATCGTAATGCAGTCCCCTGTCAGCCCATGACTAACATACTGGGTTCTATTGATGGATCGTGACTTTGCTGACTTCGTGGTTATATCAGGCCACGGAGGACCAAAACCTCTCAAAATAGCCGTTCTTCAATGATATTTGTTCGGTGTAATGGCATGTCAGGAGTCGCCACCCCATAACACATTTATGGTTGTAGAAAGTGTAGGATGTATTCAAGGAACCTATTTTCCCCTAATCTTTGTGAGTGGAAGGCTTTGATCTTCGGTATCATTCTAGTCAATATGATAAGTATGAGGGGGAACAATAAAAGAAAGAAGACCAAAAATACCTACATAAAAAAAAAAGACTTGAAAAAATTGTTCCAATATTGTAATAGTCATGATAGTAGGGCACACGATTTCGAAGAAGAATAAGAAGAAAAACAATTTCACTACTAAAATAATCTGAACAAATTGGTCATTGATCAAACAAGGAAAACGTAAAACCAAAGTTTCGTATTATAGACCTGATGTTATCATTGGGTAAGTTTTGGTAAGTTCCGAACATTTCCGAGTGAAAAATACCATAATAACATCATTGGGTAAGTTTTGGTCGTATTATAGACCTGATGTCAATGAGATTGAATCGAATATTCAAATTTTATCTCCATACTCTGCAAATCCGCTCAGCTCAGCAAATAGTAATCACTGTAGTAGATAATAATTTCTTTGTCATGATGGAATTGTGGACTATTGATTTTCTGAATTGGATAATGGATACGAGCTCATTCAAGAATAATTGATTTTTGTCAAACAGCACTGTCCAATAACAAAGCCAAATGCACTGTACAATGAATTCCTGATTAGGACTACAATTATCATTCTAGTCAATATGATAAGTATGAGGGGGGAACAATAAAAGAAAGAAGACCAAAAATACCTAGATACATAAAAAAAAAGACTTGAAAAAATTGTTCCAATATTGTAATAGTCATGATAGTAGGGCACACGATTTCGAAGAAGAATAAGAAGAAAAACATTAAAAAAAAGACTTGAAAAAATTGTTCCAATATTGTAATAGTCATGATAGTAGGGCACACGATTTCGAAGAAGAATAAGAAGAAAAACAAAAAAAGACTTGAAAAAATTGTTCCAATATTGTAATAGTCATGATAGTAGGGCACACGATTTCGAAGAAGAATAAGAAGAAAAACAGTGGCCAACTGGTCTTAGTACTGCAGGCGAAACTTGGCAACGTTCCATGCACATCAAGCAGGATCTGGCAACAGTGTACCCCGGGTCTACTGTATCTTTTCAAACAGGTTTAGTTTGCCTGTGGTACCTCTGTATATGCTATATCTAACTTGCAAGTTGCAAGCAAGCCAGTCAGAAGAGCGGTCCCAATCATGAATCATCATAGAACTTGATATCTTTTCAAACAGGTTTAGTTTGCCTGTAGTACCTCTGTATATGCTATATCTAACTTGCAAGTTGCAAGCAAGCCAGTCAGAAGAGCGGTCCCAATCATGAATCATCATAGAACTTGGACTTGAGGAGTTGACTCTTTCTCTCTCTACCACGTTTTCTTCATCACATCATCACTCAGGGGGGTTTTGTTCTTTTTTGTCGTCAGCACCAAAATCATCATTAACTGTAAAAACTTCTGTTTTAAATTCGACCTTATTTTGTTCTTTTTTGTCGTCAGCACCAAAATCATCATTAACTGTAAAAACTTCTGTTTTAAATTCGACCTTATTTATCTCTTACCTTTCTCTCTCTACCACGTTTTATTCATCACTCAGGGGGGTTTTGTTCTTTTTTGTCGTCAGCACCAAAATCATCATTAACTGTAAAAACTTCTGTTTTAAATTCGACCTTAGTTTTGTTCTTTTTTGTCGTCAGCACCAAAATCGTCATTAACTGTAAAAACTTCTGTTTTAAATTCGACCTTATTTATCTCTTACTCGATTTGCACAATGTTTCTGGTTGACTGGTTTTGTCTCGTTGAAATGCTAAATTCTACACACGGCACAACGGAACGTTCTTACATTTGAACTTAATTTTGTGTATTCAAAATTAGTGAAATCGTCCAAGAACATTTTCACAACTGTCCAATCAGTTTTGAGGGTGTTGGGTATGATAAAATTTAATTAATTTCTTAAATTTCTTTCTTGTTTACAGGTAAGTTTCCAATGTTTCCATCCGTTTCCAAGTACGACGGGTATTAAGAAAAGTTCATCACCTATTCAAAATTAGTGAAATCGTCCAAGAACATTTTCACAACTGTCCAATCATTTTTGAGGGTGTTGGGTATGATAACATTTAATTGATTTCTTAAATTTCTTTCTTGTTTACAGGTAAGTTTCCAATGTTTCCATCCATTTCCAAGTACGACGGGTATTAAGAAAAGTTCATCATTGATCCTGGGATTGGTGAGTTCCACAGATTTTTCGACCTGTTATTGCTAGGAAAGATTTGCTTGAATCATGCTTATCAACAGAGTTTTAGCATTATCATTTCATGCTACATTGTTCATGTGCAAGTGCATGTATTGTACAGATATTTGTACACGGAAGAACCAAACAAGAACAAACATATTCAAGCAAGCAACCAACCAACCAACCAACCAACCAACCAACCAACGAAATTTTGATATTTGCAAAAAAAAACCTTTTTTGTACAACATTTACTCATCGAACCATATAATGAATAAGTAAGTGTTACAATAAAATAAATCCTTTTGTACCGTTATTATTGCTAGGAAAGATTTTGCTTGAATCATGCTTATCAACAGAGTTTTAGCATTATCATTTCATGCTACATTGTTCAAGTGCAATTTGTGCAAGTGCATGTATTGTACAGATATGTGTACACGGAAGAACCAAACAAGAACAAACATATTCAACCAACCAACCAACCAACCAACCAACCAACCAACCAACCAACGAAATTTTGATATTTGCAAAAAACCTTTTTTGTACAACATTTACTCATCGAACCATATAATGAATAAGTAAGTGTTACAATAAATTACTATTACTAGTCATCTAGTTACTGGTCTTGTTTTATACCAGGAGCACGCATGGTGGACCATGAGATGTGCGTATAGTAAAAGCATTAGGCTGTCTTTCTTCATTAAGCTTGAAACATAAATCAGTGGTAAACTTGGAGTAGCAGTAGTAATAGTAAAGTATGGTTCCATGCTAGACTTTTTTCAAAGCTGGACCACGTTTCGCATCGCTGCAAAATTTCAATCTTCAACATCATCAACTACAATGTGCATTACCCAGTTATATCATATGCAAACATACCTACCACCGCATATATCAAGTTCATATTGTACTTCACATGCCGTTTTAATTTCACGTGTAAAACTTTTGAAGCTTTCATGTTTTTCAACATCCAGACATAGAGAGTACCCCCCTTGCGCTCACTCCATCGTGTGAACTTTGAAATTTCACCACTTAATTAAATGAATTAAAAACTTTTTTATTACTCAACTCTCGAGTATGTGTGTATGTAGATTTTCCTCTTTGTTCTCGGAGCTCGGTTACTGCTGCTGCTGTTATGTTGATGTTTTTCCACGAAATAAATTATGCTGAAAACTTGAAAGTTCATTGCCAGAATCAAGTGTGTGGGATTTTCAATCAAGCTGGTATTGTACAGGTTCATACTTCAATACTAATGGAACAAATTGGAGATTTTGAAAAGGTTCTCTCGGTGTCACGAGTTTGATGTATAACAGCTAATCAAGTGTTGACAGTTTCGTTGTAATTTAACATTCAGAATTTTCTGGCGGTTAGATTCTTGGAAAGTCCACTTCTTTGATGGAGATAGTTGACACCAAATCAATTCGAACAACTTTAATGAATCAGTTGCTTGTGAAGTTCATTGCCAGAATCAAGTGTGTGGGATTTTCAATCAAGCTGGTATTGTACAGCTTCATACTTCAATACTAATGGAACAAATTGGAGATTTTGAAGAGGTTCTCTCGGTGTCACGAGTTTGATGTATAACAGCTAATCAAGTGTTGACAGTTTCGTTGTAATTTAACATTCAGAATTTTCTGGCATTCATTGCCAGAATCAAGTATGTGGGATTTTCAATCAAGCTGGTATTGTACAGGTTCGTACTTCAATACTAATGGAACAAATTGGAGATTTTGAAAAGGTTCTCTCTGTGTCACCAGTTTGATGTAAAACAGCTAATCAAGTGTTGACAGGTTCATTGTAATTTAACATTCAGAATTTTCTGGCTTTTTCATCAGCATTTACAATAAATCATCACAAGTACTTTATTCAGATTGCTGACGATAACAGAGGACTAAAAACTCCCTTTACTCAGCAAAGAATTAGGCAACAATAATGAAATTTTCTGTTTTGCCCAACCTACAGAAATGTTTGCGAAGCCCGAGTATCTTCTTCTTGAGAACCTAAAAGCTATTTTCTGGCTTTTTCATCAGCATTTACAATAAATCATCACAAGTACTTTATTCTTCAGATTGCTGACAATAACAAAGGACTAAAAAACTCCCTTTACTCAGCAAAGAATCAGGCAACAATAATGAAATTTTTTGTTTTGCCCAACCTACAGAAATGTTTGCGAAGCCCAAGTATCTTCTTCTTGAGAACCTAAAAGCTTTCTCCACTCCTCTAGTAATCCATTTCGATATTGCAATCCCAGCACAATGCACAGATGCTCTGCAGCTTGCAAACCATTCGGATTGTCAATTATGACCCAAAATTGTCACCCTACACAATGCGTGCCCAGTGGCAAGTAATCCATTTCGATATTGCAATCCCAGCACGATGCACAGATGCTCTGCAGCTTGCAAACCATTCGGATTGTCAATTATGACCCAAAATTGTCACCCTACACAATGCGTGCCCAGTGGCATACTAAACTTGCGAAGAAGCCATTTTTAATAAAGTACCATTGTTAGTGCAGACGATTTTGACAGGTTTGTAAAAAAAAGTAACGAAGACCAGTAGCAAGTAGCAATTATTTTCACAATATATTAAATGAAATATTTTTGATGTCGTCTCCGTACATCATAACGAAGGCCAGTAGCAAGTAGCAATTATTTTCACAATATATTAAATGAAATATTTTTGATGTCGTCTCCGTACATCAGGCACAAATTCAAGAAGGGTTTCCCGCTTTCAAGACTTACTGTTTACCGGACCATTACACAGATCTTTAGATGTTAGGATTTCTAACTGGAAAATAAGAAAAGTAAACTAGAGTACTCAAACAAATTAATTTTTATAATTAAAAAAAGAAAGTAGCAATTATTTTCACAATATATTAAATGAAATATTTTTGATGTCGTCTCCGTACATCAGGCACAAATTCAAGAAGGGTTTCCCGCTTTTCAAGACTTACTGTTTACCGGACCATTTCACAGATCTTTAGATGTTAAGATTTCTAACTGGAAAATAAGAAAAGGAAACTAGAGTACTCAAACAAATTAATTTTTATAATTAAAAATCAGTCGAACAAAGGTCAACTTTGTGTGGACTTTATTATCGCAGCTGTTTCAGGTTTCTTCTAATGGATAGGGCAAAATCCTGTAATGAACATAATCAATCTTCATTAAACACAATAATGTACTTCACCATATATTTAAATAGTTCATTTGCAAAGCGATAGACGCTACATGCTAAATCTCTCTCGGTTAGTGCGGTGCTCGAGTGACCTCATTCAAAATCAGCTAGTGGCTAAATATATCACTCTTGAATCAGATGGGATCGAACATCGAACTTCAAATTTTTGTTCCAAGTTGATTATATTGTTTACCCTTGTTTCCGGCGAAAGGCCTAAAGATCTTTCAAGCAATATTGTAGATGAAGTCTATGTATTCATTCAGTTCATGTTAGCTAGTTGATTTGGTTATATGGTGAGACTTCCCCGCCTTAACCAATAGAATACATAAAACCATGCTGAACACTTGAATGTGCTTTGGAAAATTCTGTCTTCTGTTATGATTACTCGTCTAGTATCCATAAGTCCAGGTCAGCTTTCAATGCGTCTAGTTCTATCACAACAAGGATACATGGCACCACCGCATTCAATAAGACATAGAGGAGCATGGACCGTGGCGCACAGCATGTCAGAAGACCTTAGAACTAAACCTGATCTCTGGGAGATTATAAGCTCAGTGAACCAAGGCCCTAGGAGCCCTCCCTCGATCAGTGAAGCTTAAGCACTTTGTGCGTTGTAACAGTAAATAGTACTAAGGAAGAGATATATCATTTTGACAGCCTAATCTGGAGACCAAGATATTGAGTGCTCTATTTGTATTTGTATTCAGTCATCTCGGTCCGTGGAAAACTCCTACTTCAATATATTGAGATAATACCTCTTTACATACCATTGGATGACCATCAATTTTTGGACTCCAAAGACTGTGAACTTGATAAATTTGCCAAATCTTGCTTTCGAGTTTTGTGTGAGATGTTGGTCATTAATTTTAACATCATCGTACACACGAGCTTGATTTTTTATTAGAATCTTAGTAAGACACACATGGCACGAGTTCATGTGAGGAACCAAAGTAACAGGTCTTTTGCTTTTTGCATAGATACGTTGGTAGATACCATACCTAATGATTAGTCGCCATTAGCAAAATAATAGGTTCTCCAAAAATCGCGCTAATTCCAAGGACCATGATGAGTGGGATCTCTTCCTATTTTGGAACAGGATAATATTTGTGTTTGCAAAAATCCATCATCTCTCAATGGAATGAACAGTTATGTTGATGATATACAAAGTCTTACAAAGACACAAATGGAAACACATTGCAGACAAGGAACAGCTCCAAAATGAATAAATGAATGCGAGAGCGTAGAGAAAATACACACTGCTAAACAGATGAAAATATTGGAGAGTGTAAAAATCCAATAACGTAATGAAATTTTGAATGTTGAGGATGAAAAGCCTGTGTGGAGATATTATCATCACCATCCCTCCTGCTCCCCTGGTTTTATTGTTTTGTTCATTGAAGATAATCTCGTTCTCCTTGCAAGTCCACACGTCCCGTCTCCTCCCGAGCTTTCTCCTATCCCTATCCCTTTCAATCTGTCAAACTCGTTATACCTTATACCTATTCATTTTATCATTTGCTGGGATGGGTGCGGGGAATGTGCAAGATTAATTGTTCTTCCATCCCACTTTTCATTTCATTTTCATCTTGGATTCGTATATTTGACTATTTATTAATTCCGTACCTTTCTCTGTTGTCTGTGCTTTTGTATTTACGTTGTCATTGAATGCCTCAAGATGTGTCAGTTTTGTATGATGTTTCATTATTGAAAATGCACGTCCAGGATTTCGAGCTGTTGCTATTGTTTGGTCTTACCCTGTTGTTCTAACTTCTATGTAATCTCCTTATGTGTCCAATTGAACTTGTCATTTCTAAACCCCTCTTTCATTTTTCAAAGCCATGAAAATTAAGATCGATATGGTCTCGCAGGGATTGAACCCACGCCTTTCTGTTGACCAGGCGAGCATCTAGACCACTACACTGCGGGATCAGATCTTTGACCATATCGAACCAAATGGTCTGAAATATTGATAACATGGTCAAACCTTATCAAACTCAATAAATGAATGCCTTGTTGTTTTTTAAACATCGGTTTATTTTCTGAAGCAATAATAATTCTTTTACGTTGTCATTGAATGCCTCAAGATGTGTCAGTTTTGTATGATGTTTCATTATTGAAAATGCACGTCCAAGATTTCGAGCTGTTGCTATTGTTTGGTCTTACCCTGTTGTTCTAACTTCTATGTAATCTCCTTATGTGTCCAATTGAACTTGTCATTTCTAAACCCCTCTTTCATTTTTCAAAGCCATGAAAATTAAGATCGATATGGTCTCGCAGGGATTGAACCCACGCCTTTCTGTTGACCAGGCGAGCATCTAGACCACTACACTGCGGGATCAGGTCTTTGACCATATCGAACCAAATGGTCTGAAATATTGTTAACATGGTCAAACCTTATCAAACTCAATAAATGAATGCCTTGTTGTTTTTTAAACATCGGTTTATTTTCTGAAGCAATAATAATTCTGTACGATTTTTGTGGTTAATTTTTGTACTCCTGGATTGGCTTGTAATTTTATTTGCTTGCAATAAAACATACGAGTTGCTGTGTGGCAACAAAATAATAATTTGAACAGGTAAATCATTATTCTCAAATTGCTAATGTCCGAAATCGATCCAAAATGAGAAATCAATGTAATATGGGTTTTATTTAATTTTCACAACAATAATTTTATAATTTCGGATTCTTATCATAAGATTTGAATGATCTTCTAACTACATACCTTAACAACATGGAACTCCAAGAAATGGTAAAAGACGAGCATAGCGTTGTACTGAAAACGATGGAGAGCATTGGTATGCTTTTGAAAACCAAGAATTTAAAAGGGCATATTGTAATGGAAATGTGAGAAAAGAAGTGTTGAAAAGTACAAGTCCGAGAGCAAACAATAAAACACTTCGAAATATAGACAGTGTCAAAACGGTCTTCTAAACTGTGTTTAAACGTCAAACATTGTACTATTTTATCTTCGTATATATCATCTCATGTTTGTATTGACTTTTACAAATCGTAGAAGAAAATAAACACAAGTAATGATGCCTCCATTCAATATTCCAAAGAAAGAATAACAAAAAGTAAGAAAAAAGAGCTGAAGAACCATCTCATTATCCCACAGAATAAGGAGTAGTAAAAATAAAAAAATAGTAGGTATAGATAAAAATCAAAACTCAACCTAAAATGGTAAAACATAAGGATTAGTTGTGGTTTTTGTACTAGCAGCATAAAGCACAAGTTTTACTCACAAAACTAAAAATCTATAGGCAGAACGATTCATGTTGACATGAAGGAATTGAAAACGCAACTGAAACACGAGGAGATAAACAAATAAACATCAACATTGTCATGAAAAATGTAAATCAAGAGGTTGGAAATTGGGAACAAAATGAATTAAAGTACTACTTACCTATGATAATTGTAGCAATCTTCCTTCACCACATATCATTAGGTGAAGTCAAAGGAACACTTTTGCTCTAATGTATTTGACTCTTCACTTTCTAGGTAATTAAAATCTAAGCGAGTGTAATAAATTATGTAGAGTCTCCCCGAGTGTTTCAAAACCCAGGTACGCCTCATCGCGGGCAAACAGTAGGCGAGATATCAACCAATGGTATTAAAGAGTAAAAGTCATCCTAATGGAAGGAGGACTGGCAGAAACTTGGTCCGTATGGGGGGTACCGTAAGGGTTTTGAAGACCCCATTTTGATTTGGTGTCTTGTAAAAAGACCTCATCTCTTGAAGGTTTTAATGGAACTTTCTTAGAATCATGGACATTGGATTAATCGTTCACTCCACCAGTTTTTTGGGAGTACCTACCACTTTGATATTGAAAGAATCTGTTTTGGGTCACTGTACGGGACAACAGATTCCAAATTTCACCAGATTGAGCCCTAGTGTTTGGTCCACTCTGTAGGAATTTTCATTTAAATTATTAATTCTCACCTTGTTCTTAAGATTTTGATAATTCGGATTATATGGCTTCTGTTTTATCCGAAAATCTTAGAGATAATTGACCAATTTTATCCCAATAATAATAGAGAAGGTTCTATTGGACTGCGTGCCCGGGTAATCACGACTAGCGTGACATGACCAACATTCTGAATTCACCTTCAGGCCAGACGAATTCGTCAATATTTGACCACTATACTTTTGATTGTCTAGTTTAAAGCGTATTCAAATTTTTTATTCACGCAATTCAAATTGAAGGAAATCTTGAAAATGTAAATTTTTCTGAATGATAGATATGAATTGCATGATACTCTCACTTAAATTAAGCACACTGTTCATAATAGTTCTTCATGTATCGTAAGAATCTAATTGGTATTTGTTTTATTCATTTTTTGGCCCTGAAGACAAAAAGTGATATCTTGTGATG
This sequence comes from Diaphorina citri, assembly GCF_000475195.1. Taxonomy (NCBI): domain Eukaryota; kingdom Metazoa; phylum Arthropoda; class Insecta; order Hemiptera; family Psyllidae; genus Diaphorina; species Diaphorina citri. The sequence continues at coordinate 71,491 of NW_007379503.1, forward strand.
TTGATTTTGTACCTTTCTCCCGAGTAGTCCCGAGCATGTGTTCTGTTGGCCACTTTGATTTCACAGTTTGGTGATAAATTGATAGATAGTTCTGTTCCCAATCCAGAAAAGTAAAAAATTAAATAGCAGACTCTACTAACACTGAACACCTTCAGCAAAGCACGATAACACGTACCCTTTACCATTGTTGAGCTTCAGACCTTTCTACCTTACCTAATGTAGTCCCGAGCATGTGTTCTGTTGGCCACTTTGATTTCACAGTTTGGTGATAAATTGGTAGATAGTACTGTTCCTAATTCAGAAAAGTAAAAAAATTAAATAGCAGATTCTACTAACACTGAACACCTTCAGCAAAGCACGATAACACGTACCCTTTACCATTGTTGAGCTTCAGACCTTTCTACCTTACCTAATGAAAATATCAGCGTGCAAACCATTATCTATGATTATCTTCTTAGTCATAAAACTGTGATAGACTGGAGAGTACATTGACCTCTGTGGTAGTGACTTTGACAATATTAAGGTTTTTAATGTTTCTCTTTATTGTACTTTTATTTTTTCAGGTAAGTGCCATGCTCTCCCTGTCCCTCTCATTCAGTCGTGTGGTGTAGCCACCAATTGCCAGTTTGTTACTTGTGCCATTACCCAGTAGTCAAGTCGTAAGTTGATCTTTACTGCTTAGTTTTTTGTTATTAAATTAGTCAAGCCAGTAGAACTGCTAGTAGAATATTATTTTCATTTATGAAACAGTCAACGTGAATGAGTTTTATAGTTATTTCCTTTGGCTTTGGTTCATGAATGGCAAAGTTCACTTTTCTCGCTTTGATTCTTAGCACCTTTTTATTGTATAACCACTATTACATGTTATATTATCTGATTTTATTAGAAACGAGAGTTAGATGTGTTAAATATGATGTAGAAAATTTTGCTCCTGCATATTGGTATCATAAGACATGGCGCGTAGGTGTGTATATCCAGTATCCTTGTATCTATCAAGTTGTACTTGTTATTTATAATGTAACAACTTATGTAACTTGCCTGTTAAGAATCATGTTCCAATACTCCAAAACAATACTGTGAAACTATTTAGTGTGTTCAGAAAACTGGAGGGACTGCAGAAATGGGCACCGTTTTCTATAACAGTATCCAGACAGATTAAAAATGTGGAAACCTGACTATCAAGATTGATTTCTGGTTATAATACTAATAATAGTCTTTGTAAGTGGCGTAGGTAGATCTAGTGATACACAATGTGAGTCCTTGATCCTATGATTCCTATGTGCTTATTACGTAATCACAAGGAAACTGGCCTTAGCAAGCAACAGCTTCTGGCAAAGTGTAGCACATAGGTCTTATGATTGCCAACATCATGAACCCACATGATCAAGAAAACTTGAACATGAAATTGCCACGACATCGACAGAATAATTGCAAATGTTGCTGTCAAGGATTTATGACAAACAAATACTTGTAGCTTTTTTTATTGCTCATGGGCGACACAGACATAAAGTTGAAATCTAAAAGTCAAGTGAATACCGTGGCGCACACTTTTAAATACCACGGCGCACATGAGATTCAGAGGTGGCATTATATGCATTTGCAAATATTGTTGACGAGATCTTGTACAAAATGTCCGGCCTGATCAGTTTACGGATTAATACTAAGTAAAGGCATTAAATCAGAACTACTAACTACGTCAAAATTACCACTAGCATCAATTGAAACATCTAATCCAGTTTATTGTAGGGAACTCAATTTTCTCCAAGCTATGTGTAGAACCTATTGTTATAAGGATTGAGGTAAAGTATTTATTTCGGGAAAATTCAGATCCAGTAAATATCCATTGACCATTATCTATAAGAACCTATTGTTATAAGGATTGAGGTAAAGTATTTATTTCGGGAAAATTCAGATCCAGTAAATATCCATTGACCATTATCTATAACGGTATCAGAATTCAAGTTTAATAAATAGGTAGATCCGATAATTTGTTAAAAACCTGCCTAACAGGCGGCTGGTGACTCCATACCATGTGACTGTCATGTCATTTATGTCTGATTGGAACAACTGGGATTTTTTTTCTTCGAATGTGTAGTAACATTGAAATAGAGATTTTGCAAATATTTAATATTGAAATTATTTACCGACAAATGTTGGGTGAATAGCAAAATTATCCAATAATCAATCTAGAATCATGAATTTGCAAAATTTTCTTAAAACTGATAACATGTGGAACCAAAGCCAATCCGATAATTTGTAAAAACCTGCCCAAGAGGCGGCTGGTGCCTCCATTTCATGTGATTGTCATGTCATTTATGTCTGATTGGAACAACTGGGATTTTTTTCTTCGAATGTGTAAGTAACATTGAAATAGAGATTTTGCAAATATTTAATATTGAAATTATTTACCGACAAATGTTAGGTGAATAGCAAAATTATCCAATAATCAATCTAGAATCATGAATTTGCAAAATTTTCTTAAAACTGATAACATGTGGAACCAAAGCCAAGCAAAACTTCAAATCTGGTATTCTATATAAAATGGCGAATTTAAAAACAGCAAATAGTTGAAATGATGCTTTATGAAAATGATCATGAGCTGTTTCTTCAATTAGTTCATTGTAAGTTTTTAGTGATTTTTGTTCGTGCTGAGCCGCTACTTGCTAACCTAATCAGACTGAATAATGAATTGATGAAAATCCTATAAAATGGCGAATTTAAAAACAGCAAATAGTTGAAATGATGCTTTATGAAAAATGATCATGAGCTGTTTCTTCAAATAGTTCATTGTAAGTTTTTAGTGATTTTT
>NW_007379504.1:4526-6351 GCF_000475195.1 Diaphorina citri
GGCCCTTTATATCCTAATCCATCGGTGCGTCTTTCTTGATAGTGTTTTTTACTGGGTAAAAGACCCTTAATATCCCATCTATCGTGCGTTTTTCTAGAGAATGTTAAATCGTGAAAAAAACCACACATGACCACATCCTAAATGTTTTTAATTATTTTTCCTGAAGTATAAACTCGTTTTAATCTTTTGTCCGCTTAGAAAAATCCGGGCAGGAAGGAATTATACATGCTATCATTATTTTTTTACATATATCCCCGATAACATAAGCGAAACCACAGGCAGACAGACAGACAGGGTATCTTCCCTGAAATAGGTTTGGACCAGCTGGAGATATATAGTTTAAATTTCAAGAAAAATGGGTCCTTTGTTCTTTCCACCACCACGGTTTAAAACAGGTCTTTTGGTATTTCGGTTTTTGTTGCCAAAACCCCCCCTAAAAACCAGTGTAAAAGGTGGTGGAGTGTGTTACGTCGAGACTAGAAACTTTAAACCGCGCTGCTGATATGATATTTGAGTTTCGCTCTTTCCTTTGTGGGGGTTTATCACCTCTTAATAAGAGAACAAAATCGACTTTAATAATTCTCCCTCCCCGTTAAAAAACAGCGATTTTTTACCTTTTTTCCCCTTAACAAAAAAGAAAGGAAGAAAAATAATCATTAATATCGCGGATTTTAAAACTCTTAGGTGCGGGGGAGTGTTGGGGTCACTTCACTGACAAGCCTAAGAAACAGGGGGAGAGAGACTTAGGACCAATGCCTGGACGGCGTTCTCGGGAAAAAAAGACTAGACTTGATGGATAATTAATTATTATATTTTTATATTTATGAGACCATTAATGAGACTTTAACAGGGTAGTTAGGAGAGACTGGGAGTACATAAGTCACATCCTAGGAGGTGTCAGGTGTACGGCTTTAAAGTTTGGTCGGATGTACACGCGTTACTATGGGGTTCAACACCAGTAGACGCTATACACACGAATTTTACCACACCTAGGAGTAACCTTCTTTTTCACACACACCTATCTTACTGCATTTCTTTTATAAGTGACCATAATATTACCAGTGCCCATATTTTGAGCCCATTATTTTGGTAGTAGTTTAAGGGTACAAATATTCCGTAGAAATCTATGTTATTATGCCATAAATAATATCAAATTTTAAATTTTAAAAAAGTTTTTTGGGGGGAAAAAAAAGGGATTTTTTTTTTTTTTTTTTTTTTTCTGTGTGACCAAATTTTCAGAGGTATTTTCGCGCAGTAGGTGCTTACCTTTGTAAATAATTCTATGTACTGCTAAAATCTACCTATTTTTAATTTTTTATCCAGTAAGCAAGTAGTACATCTTTTATACGCAAGTAGTAATTTCTAACTGTACTTTTAGTACGGAACTAGTACTCCGGTACTCAAATAGTAAAAAGGGAAAGAAAAGTTTCCTTACAGACAAAATAATTATTATGATATCAGTACCTATCTTATGTAGTTGGATTGCCCCATATTTTAGAGCTCCTCTTGTTTGTTGCAATGTGTTGAGACCATGCAACGAGTGAAGGGAACTCTTCCACTGCAGGCGGATGTGAAAATATAACGCCAGCGGTGGTGGAGTTACCAGAACCCGTTACAATATCCTGGTCATAACTAATAACTACTCGTCGGACCACCAAGAACAGTAATCTCTAATTTAATTGCATAAAATACCTACTAGGTAATAAATTAATAATAATAACTAATGAGTTCTAGAATGAATAGAACCGATTCTCGAGGTATTTTCAAATTTCGCCAAACTGATTGAAGCAATCTAGTCCTGATGTGTGAGAGAAGTTTGCAGCAG
>NW_007379504.1:6566-31780 GCF_000475195.1 Diaphorina citri
TCGCGATCCGGCGCCCAAGCGCTAAGGGCGGGCCCGCCTAAAATAGAACCTATACCCAAGGACTAACCTAAAGGATGTAAAATGGTTCCGGGAGACCCATTAACATTTATTATTGGCCATTTACACTATTTAATACCTCAAAATGTCGTAATAAGAAATGTAAATGGTTACTGTCACATTAACACTTTTATGTGGCCATTAAAAAGTGTTTAATGGGTCTAAAATATAATTACAAAATCTTCACCATCGTTAACTATTCATATATCCACCAACCCATCCATGGGGGATATCCAATAATTAAGGAAAAATTAGAAATTACAAAAAAAAAATAATAATAATAATAAAAAAAAACATAAAATGACATAAAAAAGGTTTTTTATTTACATTTGTTACCCTAATAAGGGCACTATACTCAAGTTATACTTTTATTCTAATTATTAGAATGTAATGGCGATTTGTTATGTATGTATCACCTCGCATCAGTAGGTTTGGATGGAACACAATGACTCACTGTAATTGACATTCCTAAGGATCAAAAGTAAATAAAAGGTTGTAAAATGATGTTTGGTCGGATTGGTCGAATCAAAAAAAATACAAATGAATCATCGAAATCATAACAAAGAAGTAAAGTACATTAATTATAGATGGTAGATAATGATAACAATACTTTAAATAGGTTAGGGTATTTATTCTACACTTGACTGAGCAATTCAATTAAAAATGAGGTATATATCATGATATGTCATGCGATATGCTCATACATATTACTAAAGTACAAACATAAAAGAATAGAAATCAAAGGCTTCACCGAAGGCAGAGTCCGCTTAACAAAATTATAAAGGAAAAATTAAGTGGGGGGTGTGGTGCGGAGGTGGGGGGGGTAAGTGTGGTTTGTCTATTTTTTTTTCCGGTTTTTTAGAAGGCAGACGCGCTACCAACCAAGGTAACTAGGTTGGCTTGATAATGGTTTAATTTAAAAGTAGGTACTTGATGTGATGGCCACTAAAAATCAAAACGCACTTTTTCTTAATAAAGATAAGTAGGTATAAGTACCAAAGTTTGATAAAGAATGTGAATGAAAGTAAGTCTAAAATATTTGGTAAAACACCTTTAGAACACGATCTATTGAAAAAGTTTGATGTCATGAAAGTTGGGGATATGGAAAAACTCGTTTGTCCCCTGGATAAAGGTGACCGAAGTGTTAGGTTTTGTGCACATTTCGAAGAACTGAAGTAATTATTTTGCAATTTAAAAGAAAACGGTTCCAAATATGGCAATTTTAATTTCAAAAGAGCATTAGAAATCTTCATTTTCTACATTTACCACTGAGCATGGGTGATTTTAAAGAATTACCGGTAAAAGTAAGAAATTTAGAACAATTTCTTACACTTACCAGCAAGTTTGGTAATTGTGAGGAATCACCGGTAATTTTTCAAAATAATTACCAATTTTCTACATTTACCTTAACATATATATGAAAACATGATGGCATAGTGACTATATATAGTGCAGGCAGCATACTTACTTATAATAGGTACTTTCACAGTACACAGTTACCTCTAGTGTAATAAAAATAAGACTCAGATATTTTATCGCACAAGTTCAGTTATGTTCAGTTAGCATTGAACTTGATCTTTAGCGATGAAAAATATATACCTATATCTATATACGTATATAAAAAAATATAAAGTGAAGGAAAAGTTTAAAGCTCTCATAACAAATGTACTGTTAGATGAATATATTACATTTCTTATGGAGCATAATGTATGTGAACAGTTAATAAATCACACTCTTCTACTACCTACTTAACATAAATCAATATGTAAAACATAGGTACTTAACTTTACTCGTATGTAGGTATATCAGTCCGGGAGAACATGTCCTGTAAGTTGCCAGAGATTACAAAAGATAGACCTAAAGATGCCATTTTCCCGATTATATTTTGAGCGGATCTCTTTTTGAAAAATTCAAACACCGTTTTGCTGAACGCTACATCTACATAATTATAAGGACTTGAGTATTTATTCTGAGCAATTTATGTGCTTTCCGTTCGATCTAAATTTTGTGCTTTTAAGCTTATTGGACAGCAGTTAGGTACAGTTAGTTAATGTTAAAGATCGATCTTGGGATCTAAAACAGACTCTAACTGTGGAACAAATCCCCAGGGTCTTCAGGTAATCCGGAATAGCTTAACGTTATTACTATCTTCATTATTATTTCACCAACCTTCTTTCCAGCCTCAAACAGCCCGTTAGCTTAACAGGAGTTCTAATGACTGAATAAATATTGGTGAAATCCAACATTAGCCGTGTATTTTCTTTTTCTCTTTCTTTTGTTTTCTTATCTTAGTTCTAAGACAGAATACCTACAGATAGCTCATGACACGAAAGAAACCCATGTAAAGAGAGATACCTACATCAAAATTTATGAGCAAAATTTAAATAGATATGTAGGTAGGTACTCTAACCTTTTTAATTAAAAAATAATAATAATAAAAACATAAACCATTTGTATTTTAAATTCTGATTCTGAAGAAGTTTCAAATTCGAATATTCAAATTTTATTACTTTTTTTTTTTTTTACTTACCTACTCTCTTTACACCTGTTGATTTGTTTCATGCAAAAAGTAACTAGGTACTTACAGATAATTTACAAAATTATCAAAGGAGTATTAAAAGAGTTACCTAGAATGTTTTTAATACTTTAGGTACTCGTGTATATTCAGAATAATCTTCTATTGGCGATTTTCATAATCAACTTTTGGAGTGCTCTGTTGTAGATTTGTCTTAACTACAGAAGGGAACTCTTCATCCCGCTGGAATTTGAAATGAAACCAGCGGTGGTGTGGAGTTACCAACTTTAATAAAGACTGATGTGGCAACTGTTCCCAGCATAGGAGCAGGCTACAGGATTTCCTGCTGAAAAAAAATAATAATAATAATAATTAGGATATGAAAATCCTTCCAGGTCCGCGGTTCATAAAGAAAAATTCGCATTTTTCAAGAGGACGTAAAATTGAAGAAGAAAAATATTTAAAACTACTGTGATTAAGATGATTATAGTACCTGACTATTGTGGCGTAAATTTTAGAATCCTTCAGGAATGCAGCCCAAAATCCTGACTTAGAAAAATCCCTTAATTCGGACATCTACATCGTCGGAGGGTTTTATTTATTTATTATTATTAGTATAAAGTAATCATTTATTTTAATATTCTTTTTATATATAAACATTAGAAGGGACACTTCAGTCCAATTATGTAATTAATTTTGAAGAGACTTTGTTCGGAGTTTCAAACATTGGGGAAACTTTTTACTAATCTGCAGGTTTGTAGGATGACAGCTGCTTTATGGTTTTCTGGACAAAATTTGCACCACCACTTTCTTGTTCCTGGTAAAAAGACCTTTAATTTGATATACATATTTTACATATAGGTCGACCAGGTTTGGATAAGTCCTTCTATGGGGACAGACAGACAGACGACACCGAAGCGAATACAATAGCCCTATATAAACATTAGAAGGGACACTTCAGTCCAATTATGTAATTAATTTTGAAGAGACTTTGTTCGGAGTTTCAAACATTGGGGAAACTTTTTACTAATCTGCAGGTTTGTAGGATGACAGCTTTTTGCATAACACTGACTTTGGATGGATTGATGTTCAGTTTTTGCAGATATATTCAGAAGATCTTGGACACTACTCCTTCGGTGGACATTACAATAGGTACTATATTGATAATTTGATACGGTTTTTAATTTCCACATCTTGGAGATTTCATTCTTCAACTCTTGATATTATTTGTTAATCTTTTTCATTTTCTGTTTTGATATTATTATTAGTATTATTCTATTATTACTATTTATGTAGGTACATAAAAAGAAGCACCTACCTACTACCTATTTTATTAGGTTTAAATTTTGGACTCGACACCTGTAGGAAGAATGAATCCGTAAAAAAAAAGTCACACAACACCTGTTTCAATGAAAACTTAAAACACTTTTGCCTTGGAAATATTCTTATTTCATTTTGAATATTTTAAAATGGAATATTGATGATGAAAGTTGAAAGGGAAAATGTCGAAACATCTCAACTCCTCATCTGAAATTTTGGAACGTGTGTCATCTGAAATTTTGCTCGAACATTTTTTTTTTTTTTTCCTCTTTAAAAAGGTCATGGAAATTTTCTTTCATTTGAACGGTAATATTTTTCTGTCTAAAAAGTAAAGAGAATAAACTGAATTTTGAATTCTGGAAGTGGATGTTTTTGTCAAAAGAATTTATACTTCAGTTGCAATTAAAACTCGCAGTACGCAGTTTCCGCATGGAAGAAGAGTCAATGCTGTTGCTGTATGAACGATTTTAACGTCAATAAAATTTAAGTCTATAGAAAAATAGAAATGTCCGTTTTCACTATCAAGCAGATTGAGATAGGATGTGGCGATAGGACTAAATCCATTAAAATGTAGTACCATAAATCCGCGATAATTTAAAGGGCTTTCAGGCTTGAAAATTTTAGTGGATGTGACAAACTTACTTATAAAAGGAATTGATTATTTTATTATGTCTTTCTAAGCAACTCTTCAGCGCTGCCAGAAACAGACACCACATTGCCATGATGATTTCCAACCTCCGATAGGAGAGGAATGTAAAGAAGAAGAAGAAGACGAATTTAGTCTCTGATGAAAGTACCAGATGTCGGGTTGTACCAGTTATCAAGAAATGAAAGCGAAGACATCAGATCGATCGGAATGGAGAGCTGCCAACCAATCTTAGGATTGAGGAGAAAGAAGAAGAAGGTTAGTAATAATAAGTAAGAAATTGTTCTAAATTTCTTACTTTTACCGGTAATTCTTTAAAATCACCCATGCTCAGTGGTAAATGTAGAAAATGAAGATTTCTAATGCTCTTTTGAAATTAAAATTGCCATATTTGGAACCGTTTTCTTTTAAATTGCAAAATAATTACTTCAGTTCTTCGAAATGTGCACAAAACCTAACACTTCGGTCACCTTTATCCAGGGGACAAACGAGTTTTTCCATATCCCCAACTTTCATGACATCAAACTTTTTCAATAGATCGTGTTCTAAAGGTGTTTTACCAAATATTTTAGACTTACTTTCATTCACATTCTTTATCAAACTTTGGTACTTATACCTACTTATCTTTATTAAGAAAAAGTGCGTTTTGATTTTTAGTGGCCATCACATCAAGTACCTACTTTTAAATTAAAACATTATCAAGCCAACCTAGTTACCTTGGTTGGTAGCGCGTCTGCCTTCTAGGCGCTAGGCCGCGGGTTCGATTCCCGCCCGGGCGGATTTTATCTTGATATGGGTTCCTGATTGGATTTCCTACATTTACCAAGGCCCTCTGGTAATTGTAAATAATAACCGGTAAATGTGATAAATTATGAGTTTTACAGCATTATTTCTTACATTTACCAATGACAGTGGTAATTGTGAAAAATCACCGGTAATTTTTCACAATTACCAGATTTTATTATTAATGTTTTTAGAAGTGGTAGCAATTGATAGTATATACAGTATATAGGTGGTTGGGTAGGTACCCTCTATAGGTATTAATTTCTTTTTAATCTTTAATATTTTATTATTATTATTTTGTATTTTACTGTATTTTTTCCAATAAATAAATGTAAAAATGGGATTTATTCCCGTGAATATGTGTAAAAAAAAAATCTACATTTACCGTAACATACATACATAGTGGACGTAGTCATCAAACCTACCTTGTGTACTGAGTGACATAACTGTAAAGGATTCTAGTTTTCATTTATTTTCCAATTTTACTAACAAACCAGCTAGTTTTTTTTTAGTAGCTTTAGTATTTGTTTCTTCATTTCATATTATTATATTTCTATCTTTATATTTGTTTGAAAATTTATCCAAAATAAAAAGCATGTGAGGGATTTTTTTTTTTTTAATACTCATATATAGGTACTATACAGTACCTATACGAGTATGTATAATGATTTCATGTTTGTATTTTCTTTTATCTTTAGTTTCCGAAAAGAACTTGGCATTATGGTTTTGGTGTGGCATCAGATCTGTGTGAAAATGTCTTCTCTAGATTTCAGCGGAATTTAGATCATCTGCAAACTTCTCTCACACATCAGGACTAGATGCTTCAATCAGTTGGCGAAATGAAAATACCTCGAGAATTCGGTTCTCATCATTCTAGACTCATTAGTTATTATTATTAATTTATTACCTAGTAGGTATTTAATGCAATTAAATTAGAACTTACTGTTCTTGGTGTCCGATGAGTAGTTATTAGTTATGACCAGGATATTGTAACGGGTTCTGGTAACTCCACCACCGCTGGCGTTATATTTTCACATCCGCCTGCAGTGGAAGACGAGTACTTATTAGTTATGACCAGGATATTGTAACGGGTTCTGGTAACTCCACCACCGCTGGCGTTATATTTTCACATCCGCCTGCAGTGGAAGAGTACATATTTTCAATAGTTAGGTATCTACAAAAGGGCCTTTGAGTAAAATTTTGCTATTTTTTTATGAAAAAATCCAAGAATTGAGTCTGTCTCTCATGTTAAGGGAGATGTTTCAATGCATGGGTTTCTGTGGGCAGTCAGGGTGTTGAATTTGAAAACTCATATCTCCTTGGTGGAATAAAAAAAAAAGTGCGATAATAAAATACGGCTATAGATAAGCACAAATAAAGTGAACCTGTGGTTGTTATAGTTTTGATGAAATCAAGATGTGCGATAATAAAATACGGCTATAGATAAGCACAAATAAAGTGAACCTGTGGTTGTTATAGTTTTGATGAAATCAAGATTCCAATAGTATCCCAAGCTCACCGGAACATCTTTGTGTAAGTTTTATTAGTGCGGTTAACATATTTGTGTGTTCATTGAACTAAGTAAACTTTGTAGTTTCCTCTTAAGGTCGGTGTTCAGTAGTTGGAATTCTCATGGAATGGAAACAATAAAGAAAGAAATAAAAAACCGGCTTCAGATCAGACGTAAACTTACCTACTAATGAGAACCAAGAACCTTAGATATCCAATGCCGCGGCCGTTCCGTGTAAAAAAAAAAAAAAAAAAAAAAAAAAAAAAAAAAACGAAGAAGAAAACCTATACCTATCCCTACCTTACATTACATAGCTATACGTAAGGAGGTACAATTTCAACAGCCCATTTAGGTATAGCTACTATACTTATGTAATTGGTATTTCTGTTATATCTAGGTACAAAAAGGAAAAAAAAAAAAAAAAAAAAAAAAAAAAATAATCAATATTTATTTGTTTTCTTGATAAATAAGAAAATTTGTACGTTAGATTTTGGACCCACTCTATAATCTTTTCATATACCTATTTGTCGAGTTCAGCTTGAACTCGACAAATAATTCTGGCCAACATATAGTCAGCTCCCATGGCGTAGTGGCTCGTGCGCTCGCCTTGCACGCGGGAGACTCGGGTTCGATTCCCGGCGGGGTCAAGAAATTTGTATCATGCAAATGATTGATTCCGTGACTGACCGTTACGGGGCCCACTCAGCCTCGTGAGGAAAATGAGTAGCTAATGTAATAGGTATAAATGCGCATAGCGACCGGTGTCAGCATGGTAGGTAATTGGGAGCTGGATTATTGCGATTTATGTATTTGGAAAAATCCTACAATGCTCTGCAGTGAGCACCAAAGTTGTGATATAGTAACACAAAGAAAAGACTTTTATTTATTCATTTTTATTTCAGATTTCTAAATTTATACGCGTTCAAATCGTATTCGACTCGCTGATTTTTCCTTCCCCAGTTTCCTCTCTTTTGGTATGATAGCTTTATAGGTACCTATGTATTTTAAATGGTTATCTGAAAGTTTCGTATGATAGCTTTATAAGTACCTACCTATGTATTTTAAATGGTTATCTGTAAGTTTCGTATGATAGCTTTATAGGTACCTATGTATTTTAAATGGTTATCTGAAAGTTTCGTATGATAGCTTTATAACTTGTATTTTAAATGTTCATCTGAAAGCTTCGTATGATAGCTTTATAACTTGTATTTTAAATGGTTATCTGAAAGAGTGGCCTCTGAGTGAAATTTTGCCTCTTTTCTTTGATGAAAAAATTCCAAGAAACAAAGAGTCTGTCTCTTATTTAAGGGAGATGTTTTCATACATGTGGGTAAACATCATAGGTAGGTACATAGAATATGCTATGCTTTAGCAGCCAATGTGTTGAAGTTGAAAAATTACCTCAGTGTTCAGTTTCCTTTTCTGAACACAGAGATACGAGATATACGAAATACTGCTCACATAGGACTGCAAAGTCCCTTTACTCCAGCAGTAGGCTACTACTATTATTGTGGTCAAATTCTCAAATTATATTGAGGATAAAGTTCCATACCTCTGCTAGGATTAAACCTACGCCCTCCTGTTTACCAGGCGAATCGCGCCTTGACCACTACACCACCGAGGCAGGAATTATTGTGCATGTAATTTACAATATGCACTGTAGATTAGCCAAAAACCCAAAATATACAGCATGGCTCAGAAGTCCTAGCGAACCCTTTGTAACTTTTAACGGCTTGGAATTTTGAAAATGTTTTCTTCTGAAGATAGGTCTATAAACTCAAAGCGAGAAAGAAAACCCCCAAATAGTGGAGAATTATTCTTTTTTTAGCTGTGAAATTATTAAGGGGGAGGGGCAATTTTTTGCTCCTAAAAAATGGAAAAAAGGGGAATGTTTTTTCTTCTTCTTTTTATTAGTAGTATATCGCCCTAAAATTTTGAGAATCCACCCCCCTCCCCCTCAATAAGTGACTGTTCGGATTCTTTGTCCCCCCCTCTCTGAAATCCTGGATACGGACCTGCCGCAAGAGCCCTTTTTTTCTGAATCACTGAACTACCTATTAATTAATAATATAAAAATATAAATACTCGGTAATAACCCTGAAATAATGTCCTCAATTCTTACCCCTCATGTATTCAGTGTAGGATCCTCCACAGTCCACATGCCGAAATTTCAAACCAGTACATGTGGCAATGATACCCAAGTTATGTCACATGCGAATGTGTGTGCTAAAAATAAAATCCATCCAGACAGAATCCTTGTCCCCGAGTTCATATATTTTATACTACACTTATGTACTTATATTTATTTACATACATTTGAGTCTCAAATTCATACTTATTAAGGATATTAATGTTCTGTTTGTATAGCAGATCATATACCTCCTCGTCGTATATGTTAGGTAGGTATTGTGTATTTTGATCCCCCCAAAAAACACTTCGTGTTAAAAAATTAACGTCAAAAGTTGGCCTCCACAAAAAAAAAAAAAAAAAAAAAAAAAAAATAAAAAAAAAAAAAATACAAGGCTAATGTTGGATTTCACCAATATTTATTCAGTCATTAGAACTCCTGTTAAGCTAACGGGCTGTTTGAGGCTGGAAAGAAGGTTGGTAGCACTAAAGAAAATATCCAAATAATTTTCCATCACTCCTACATCAATTAACTTCCTGTTGAACCAATGATCCTGGATTACGAAACCTAGATCTTGACCACAGTGCACTGATGAAAATTAAAAAATAACTAACATTGTTATCTTTTTTATTGCACTGCGGTCAAGATCTAGGTTTCGCAATCCAGGATCATTGGTTCAACAGGAAGATGATTGATGTAGGAGTGATGGAAAATTATTTGGATATTTTCTTTAGAAGTGCTAAGGTAGAAGGGAGGACCCACATTGACGTTTTTTTTTATATCAGTATTTTTTTGTGGAGGCCAACTCTTGACGTTAATTTTTTAACACGAAGTGTTTTTTGGGGGGATATCACTACTTTTTGTTGTAGAATACATCCACACACATCCCCAATACGGATACGGGACACAGCATCTCATTAACTCTGTATTGTTTTGTACAAAGCTTATGGTACCTGAGATCAATCAATGTGATTTCTCAATATTTAGCCTTAAGATACCATACCATGTATCTTAAGGCTAAATATTGAGAAATCACATTGATTATTCATTAACTCTACCTCTATCTTGCAATCTTTTCTTTCTCTCTTCCGTTAGTCTTCCTTCCACTACATAATTATTCCACTTGCAGTATTTCTTTCATTCCATCTACCATTATGTAATGGCTGTTCGTTTTGTTTGTTCGTGAATTGTTAAAAAAAAAAAAAATATTTGTTGATATTTTGTTTGTTCTTAGACCCGTTTTTGTCCTCTTTTCACGAGAAAACGGCTCGACCGATTTTGATGAAATTTTTTGGTTGTTAAGAAGAGTACTCGGGGTGACATAGGCTACTAAAATTATCACATTTCATCCTGATTCAAAATGGCCGCGGTTCAAAGTTATGCCTATTATGCTGCTTTGTGGGACATGTCAGGGAGCGTGTATCGCGACCGTGTGTGTGTATGTGTGTAGTGGATGTGTGTGATGGGTGTGGTGTGTGTGTGGTGGATGTGGTGTGTGGTGGTGGGTGTGTGATGGGTGTGGTGTGATGGGATGTGTGTGATGGGTGTGGTGTGTGTGTGGGTTTGTGGTGGTCCCGTACAAAGGACGGGTCAACCACTAGTATACAATACCTTGTTTTATTATTTTAACAAGTAGGTACATACCCAGGTATGATTATACCAATATGTATTATCTAGTAGGCATTTGGTACCTTTTAGAACACCTACAATACTTTAATATGGTGTTTTTTTAGAGGTTTGTTATTCATACTATTTGAGGTATAGTCATGATTTTTTGTTTTTTGGAAAGGCAATTTTATGCCATTTATTGTTTGAATACTAAGGTAATCGGGCATACGAGCCCCTCGGATAGCTGGAACGAAGCGAAACTTTTGGTTGAATTTTTTATTGTTTTGTTAACACATAATTTCGCTCAATTTCCCTCATGATTTCCCTCCTCAATCGTGCGATTTGACACCTTTGGATGATTTTCTTTTGGAATATGTGTAAAATCATTAGTTTATGGTAATAAAAAGTAAGCTTTGGAGCACCTGGAAGACATCATTCACCGTTTTTGCAAATTATACGGCTTCAGATCATGGAAAAAGTGGTCGAAAACTGGATTTTCCAGACTGAGTTTCATTCTATCTAGCTGAGGCGCCCATTTACCCGAAATTTTATTCAGAGGTCAAACACTAAATGGCAAACTTTTACCTTTCAAATAAAGAAAAAATCATGACCATACCTGAAATAGTATGTCTTTTATAGCATTTTGAAAAACAAACCTCTCTCTCTCAAAAAAAAAAAAAAAAAAAAAAAAAAAAAAAAAAAAAAAAAAAAAACCCCCCAAAAAATAAGGAAAAATTTTTTTTTAAAAAAAAAAAAAAAACACCCTATACATATAGGTACATATATTATTTTTAAAAATACGAGTATACCTACATTATTACTTATACATATTGGTTGGTATAAAAAAATTCCTGATACCTACGTAGCAGGAAGGTAAGTATTTTTTATTGTAGTTTGAACCCTTGTGGAAACTGCCAGCTGGTAACCTAGCCTGGTTAGGATTCCCATAGGCTTGTCTCCTCCTTTCTTATACAGGGTTCGCCAGGAAAAACACCGACAGCGGCTCAGAGTAGGTAGGTACCTAGAAGCAGCAGAAAATGATGAAAATTTTTACTTTTCTCGAAGTCAAATATCTCGGGCTTAACACCGATTTGGATGATTTTTTTTTTTTTTTTTTTTTTTTTTTTTTTTTACCTCCCCCCGTCACTATGCCATCATGTTTTCATATAATATATGTTAAGGTAAATGTAGAAAATTGGTAATTATTTTGAAAAATTACCGGTGATTCTTCACAATTACCTACCAAACTTGCTGGTAAGTGTAAGAAATTTTTCTAAATTTCTTACTTTTACCGGTAATTCTTTAAAATCACCCATGCTCAGTGGTAAATGTAGAAAATGAAGATTTCTAATGCTCTTTGTGGTGAATGATTGACGATAAATTTCGTAGTCGATCAATTGACAACTGGTATGAACTACCATAATGAAGTGTTAGAAGTGAACTATCATAATAATGTAGTCAATAATCGGAGATACAATAATAACATACGGGTCCCAGAAAACCATTAGGTACCTACTTGCTTGTACCTATCTATGGAACCGACTGAGCAGTTTCAATATCATCATGACTGAAGTAATTACCTATCTAGAATGTAAAAAGTAAGCGGTCATGCAGACATTGAACTTGCTGTCATTATCAATGGATTGCCTTAACATGACAATGACGTTATGCTAGAGGAGAAAAACCTTTGATTTTTTTTACACCTAACCATTGTAATAGATGCTGTGATGTCAAAACATTTATGGAATACTTATGATAAGTGTGAAAAGTAGCTTCCAGTAACATCTCACCACACAGGAGGTGCTGAGTTCGTTTTCCACCAGAGTCTGAAGCTGCTCATCTAGTAAGGATGGCACGTGTTCGAATCCCAGCCGAGGCATGACATTTGAGAATTTGACGCCACTGCAAAAAAGCCCTGGAAGTGTAGGTTTGCAGAATATGTTTCAGACCAATATTATCAACTTGAGGTGTACAAACGCTTCCCCAATTCGTTGGTCGGATGGCAAAGCTTATCCTTTTTTTTTATGAAAGTAATAATATAATAATAATAATAATAGTGCTTATTTATACTGCTCGCATAGGACTGAAAAGTCCCTTTACTCCAGCAGTAGGCTACTACTATTATTGTGGTCAAATTCTCAAATTATGCAACAAAAAATAGGAAAGGCAGCGTTCCCCTATAATTTTGTCAGCCAGTGTATAATTAGGTATATATGTTACGGTAAAAGTCCGACGAGCGGTGGCAAAACCTAGGATTCCCCAGATCTTTTGGGAAAAGTCCGAAATAAAAATCTTCTTCAGGCTTTTACAGGTTAATTTCGGTAAATCCTAAGATTTCCCAACGCAACTTGGGAAATGTACGAAGTGCTGATTTATAAGATGTGCATTTCGTACTTTTACAGAATTATAAGTGGTAAAAGTAGTTTAACCCTCCCCTCCTTCTTTCTCGTAAACGCCCTAATTCTGAGAGCCCTTGAAGCAAGAAAAGAAGTACAAAGTAACATTAAACTTTTTAAGGCCATGAATGTTTTTTTTTTTTTTTCAATAAAAACATAAAAACAACAGTAAAAAGAAATTTAAATATATAAGTATATGTAGTGCTTTATTTAGACTGTCAGCTTAGAACAAGTTGTTAATAGAACACCTCTTTATTGATATAATTTTGTTAAGTTACATACTTAATTATAAAAAAAAGTAAGAAAAACATAAACAAATAAAATTAAAGTTCTGAAAGAGGAGAAATGTTAAAGAAGAAGGAGACAAATGAAAAGAATAGAAGAAAAGGGGGAAGACATGATGGGAATGATGATGAGAACATTCACTCACACTGCACGGTTAAGGAAGTTATAGGAGGGATTGATAGGAGGGGATGGATTAGGATCAAAGTCGAATGGTTTTGTTGCCAACTGCCTCTGTCATTAAGGTTTTGAAGGCAAAGAAAGAGCGACATTGGAGGATGGAGTATAGAGTTCCAGAGGGCAACAGAGGATATGAGAAAGGAATTGTGATATGCTTCCGTTCTGAATGCTGATGGATCTAGGAACAGTTCGTGGGTTCTAGTGAATCTTTCTCTTACATTAGAACGGAAGGGGTGCTTTTCAAAGAGAACGAATTTCGTAGGTTTGGAAAAGAGTGAGTAGTTTTCTTCGTTCCTCCACTTTTAACAACTGAAGACGGTTATAATATGGAGTAATAAATGTTCCCATCGCCTAACTTTTTCAAGTATACTTGAAGTACAAGGTACAAGAATAGAAGAGTTTAGGAAATAGGAATAGAGAGCCTACACAAAGAGTAAGAATAAGAATACTCGACACTTCTCCAGGTTGCCACGCTTAAAAATAATTCTCTCGCTCCAAGTTCAGTGCACAAAGTAATGTTACGCTTTGTTCAATGGTTGGCGAGTGGGATCCCATACTTAGTTTTAGGGGTCATTACCATTCCATTACCACGTTACCTGGTAGATACCTCAGTCCATCCTCTCAGTCATTACACTATACACTGGCAACGCTACGAGTCAAGGCCGGTGTAAATTATTGTCTATTATAGCCAAGAAATAATGCTTAGAAACTTACTCGTGATTCAATTTTCCGTCCAAGTACTCAGTAGGTAGGTACCAGACTCGGTGCTGGGGTTGTGAACTCGCCTGGTAAATAGGATGACGTGGCGTGGGTTCAATTCCAGTCAAGGCATGGAAATCATAGCCAATAATTAATGGTTCAGAAGATACTCAGGCAGAGACTTAAACGTGCTTAAATTCTTCCTTCTTCCCTTCCAAGACCAACTCTATACCTATTGGTGGCGTAATGCTCAAGACGCTCACCTAGCTAGTAAACATGAGGGCGCAGGTTCGATCCCAGCCGAGGTATGACATTTCATCACCACTTATTTGATACTTCTACCACGTCATATTAAACAACACTCTATACCTATTGGTGGCGTAATGCTCAAGACGCTCACCTAGTAAACATGAGGGCGCAGGTTCGATCCCAGCCGAGGTATGACATTTCATCACCACTTATTTGATACTTCTACCACGTCATATTAAAAGCGCTAATGTTTGGTGGTGGAGAACGCTTCAGGCGTTAACCTAGCCTACAGTTACCTTCCACTCAAGAGTCTATTATTATTATAAACACTTCTGTTATTTTTAACTAGCATGAGCAAGTTTCTTGAGAAGTGTTACCTAACATTCCTGTATTATGTTCTATGATAATAGCCGATAGCTAGGTATTGAAAGTTAGTTTCTCTTGGCTGGTTCCTTTGTCTCATCATATAAGGTAGATAGTTAAGTATAAAATTGAAAATACCTAGGTCTACCCTTTGGAAAAACATAGGTAGTATTTGGTACATAGGTAGTACATACTGAGAGCATCAAACTTCAGTTTTTCATGCAAGTTGATCAGTAAGTCTAGTGTAAATAAAGTAACATCATGTGTATACTAAACTAAATTCTGCAACAATAGATATACTTTAAAAAACTAACAAGAGGAAATAATTTTGGTGCCTGAGAAGGGTTAACTAAATTTAAAGTAAAATCACCTACCTAATACTTGGTATTTGGAAACCTAAAATATAAATTGTTACGTGGGCTGCTCTTTTATTTTTTCAATCTGTTCCTTCTTATCTTGATCATCAATTTCTTGTTTCTTACCATCATCATCTCTACCATTGCCATTATGTTTGCTAAAAGATTTCTTGATATCGTCAAGCAAGTCATCCACCCAATTCTCTTCAGAAGAAGAATCTGTTGAATTTTTGTTCTTGTGAAAGTTTGGAAAAATCGTGCTCATACCTTTGAAAAACTCGTCGATTTCTTTTTTGATTTCCATGATGATCGAATCAAAATCTGAGAAGTCAAAGAACCCAGAACCTCCACAAGGATCATCAGTTGTGTCCTCCTCTCCCTCTGAAGAGTCATTCTCATCATCAAAGTCAGGCCAGCTGTTAAACCACTTGGGAAATGACAATCTCGTTCTATTTTTCTTGTGTTTGAAATTGAAATGATGGAAGAAGGAATTATTGCTGAAGAACATAGACTCGAGTTTATGTAGATTGGTTATAATCTCGTTGAGTGGATTCTCGCCAGTGCTGTTGGAATCTCCTTTGAATCCGCCCCTGCTGCTATGATGAACACTACGGAACTGATAGTGGTAAGATCCCAGGGGAGGTGCTTGGAGGGGGAGAACTGAGTTGAGACCATGCCTGATGTTCAAAGGGATGGCACACTCAATACTCAACAGTACAGTCAAACATGTGAATCCAAACCCGTACTGAAAACAAAATGGTCACATTTGCATTTTTTAATCTGTGTCTACACATAGTTGACGGCCGCCACGTCGCGTCTATCGATATGTCGTCGAGACAGTGATGTAGACGTTTTCAGTCGACATCGATATGTGTAGAGTATAGACACAGCTTTAGGAAAGAATCGGCATTCGACCCATGAGATACGAAAGAGATAAAAAAAAGAGATACGAGCTGGTGAATGATTGACGATAAATTTCGTAGTCGATCAATTGACAACTGGTATGAACTACCATAATGAAGTGTCAGAAGTGAACTATCATAAAAGTGTAGTCAATAATCGGAGATACAATAATAACATACGGGTCCCAGAAAACCATTAGGTACCTACTTGCTTGTACCTATCTATGGAACCGACTGAGCAGTTTCAATTTTCAATATCATCATGACTGAAGTAATTACCTATCTAGAATGTAAAAAGTAAGCGGTCATGCAGACATTGAACTTGCTGTCATTATCAATGGATTGCCTTAACATGACAATGACGTTATACTAGAGGAGAAAAACCTTTGATTTTTTTTTTACACCTAACCATTGTAATAGATGCTGTGATGTCAAAACATTTATGGAATACTTATAAGTGTGAAAAGTAGCTTCCAGTAACATCTCACCACACAGGAGGTGCTGAGTTCGTTTTCCACCAGAGTCTGAAGCTGCTCATCTAGTAAGGATGGCACGTGTTCGAATCCCAGCCGAGGCATGACATTTGAGAATTTGACGCCACTGCAAAAAAGCCCTGGAAGTGTAGGTTTGCAGAATATGTTCTAAGCATGTGAATAGTTAAACCCATGTGATTTTTCACGCCGAATCGAATGGTTCTACTTCTAGAACTGTCCGACTTACGATTGAGAAGTTGCGGGTTCGATACTCCCCTGTGTTTTCTTTCTTTTAGTACGTATTCGCAAATGTAATAGAAAGTCGTGTGATGTTCACACCAGATTTTTTAATCTGTGTCTACACATAGTTGACGGCCGCCACGTCGCGTCTATCGATATGTCGTCGAGACAGTGATGTAGACGTTTTCAGTCGACATCGATATGTGTAGAGTATAGACACAGCTTTAGGAAAGAATCGGCATTCGACCCATGAGATACGAAAGAGATAAAAAAAAAGAGATACGAGATATACGAAATACTGCTCACATAGGACTGCAAAGTCCCTTTACTCCAGCAGTAGGCTACTACTATTATTGTGGTCAAATTCTCAAATTATATTGAGGATAAAGTTCCATACCTCTGCTAGGATTAAACCTACGCCCTCCTGTTTACCAGGCGAATCGCGCCTTGACCACTACACCACCGAGGCAGGAATTATTGTGCATGTAATTTACAATATGCACTGTAGATTAGCCAAAAACCCAAAATATACAGCATGGCTCAGAAGTCCTAGCGAACCCTTTGTAACTTTTAACGGCTTGGAATTTTGAAAATGTTTTCTTCTGAAGATAGGAAAAGCCGTTCAAAAGTTACAAGAGGTTCGCTAAGACTGAACCATGCTGTATAGTATACTGGCCGGATCGGAAGCAAAATTTAATGTGATCAAATTTCATCAACGGTGAACCGTTCAAGAGTTGGACAGAAAAATCCGCGATTAGTTTGGATTCTCATTCAGCACAGCTTTCGACACCAAAATGTGAACATGAAACTCGCAAGAGACATGCAATAGCGCATGCCTTACGTGTCTTATAGGTACTTTTAACATAACCCACGGAAAAGCACACGGAACACAAAAGTAGACATAACTTATTATGCATTTAAATTACCTTTTTTTTTTCTTTCTTTTTTAGACAAATTGGACCTGTACATATTGAGCTTTTCAAAGAAATTCAAAGAAGTTAATCCTCTTTTATCTGGAGAGATACGAGATATACGAAATACTGCTCACATAGGACTGCAAAGTCCCTTTACTCCAGCAGTAGGCTACTACTATTATTGTGTTCAAATTCTCAAATTATATTGAGGATAAAGTTCCATACCTCTGCTAGGATTAAACCTACGCCCTCCTGTTTACCAGGCGAATCGCGCCTTGACCACTACACCACCGAGGCAGGAATTATTGTGCATGTAATTTACAATATGCACTGTAGATTAGCCAAAAACCCAAAATATACAGCATGGCTCAGAAGTCCTAGCGAACCCTTTGTAACTTTTAACGGCTTGGAATTTTGAAAATGTTTTCTTCTGAAGATAGGAAAAGCCGTTCAAAAGTTACAAGAGGTTCGCTAAGACTGAACCATGCTGTATAGTATACTGGCCGGATCGGAAGCAAAATTTAATGTGATCAAATTTCATCAACGGTGAACCGTTCAAGAGTTGGACAGAAAAATCCGCGATTAGTTTGGATTCTCATTCAGCACAGCTTTCGACACCAAAATGTGAACATGAAACTCGCAAGAGACATGCAATAGCGCATGCCTTACGTGTCTATACTTTTAACATAACCCACGGAAAAGCACACGGAACACAAAAGTAGACATAACTTATTATGCATTTAAATTACCTTTTTTTTCTTTCTTTTTTAGACAAATTGGACCTGTACATATTGAGCTTTTCAAAGAAATTCAAAGAAGTTAATCCTCTTTTATCTGGTGGAAAATTGAGCTTTTTATTTCATGAAACAGAAATACAGAGGAGGAGAAAAACACAAAAGAGTAAAAAAATGAAATTTCAACTAAAGCAATTAATAGGAGCGAATATTGAATGTACCTATGAAGTAGGTAACCAACATTTTTAATGTACCTTAATATTATTCATCGCAAACTCTCAAATATTTTTCTAGTGTAAAGACACTACTTTACTCATTGGCTGGAAACAAAAGATAGCAAATTCCCTGGAGTTCTTACCTGCATTATTGACAGCTCCATGTTTATTGATCAACTAATTATTTATTTTGTCAAATCATTCTTGTTTCACTTTTAACTTCTGTAGAACGCGGAAATAGTTTTCCTCAACCTTGGGATTGACATTTATTCAATTTTCCGGTCTCTTGATTTTCGTCCTTTTTGGTGTACATATCGGATTTTAGACTAATTCAATCAAGTGTGATTACGTCACCTACATTTTCTCTTCACACTTTATCAATTAGGATACAAGAGATGATTAGATGAATATTTATCTAGAGGTATTGTATGATTTTTGTGGTGTGAAGGTTGAAACGATTTGTATGAAACTCTTGGATATTTAGATACATTTACGATCTGGGATCTTCCAGCTCTACCTATTATACAGTTTCAAGTTTAAGAAATAAAGCTTACAGTCAATGTTGGACAAAAAAATAAAATAATCATAATTATTATGATTTGTAATCGCAGACTCTGAAGATGTGATAAATGTAGCCACCGCGGAGAGCAAGCCAGCTTTATTAGGTGACGGTCCTAAGCCCGTGTAAATATAGAAGGTTTGGTGTTAGGAAAGGCATCCTGCCAGTAAAACTCTGACTAAACCAAAGATGGAAAGTCGTTTTTTAGGAAATACGGTTAATGCTAGGGCATACCCCGTAAGCGATGCGCAGTCACGTCGCCCGGAAACTGTGATAAGTGGGTGAGGGCTACCGTATCAGGAGCGGGTATGGCTAATGAAGAGAGTTCAGAATGATGGGGAAAAGTGTGTGAGAAATGTGAGAATAGGGATATTGAATGTAGGGAGCTTAACAGGTAAAGGTAGAGAACTAGTTGATCTAATGGAGAGAAGGAAAATTCAAATATTGTGTGTACAAGAGACAAGGCCAAAGTGTTAGCGGAGGGATACAAGCTATTTTACAGTGGTCCTGACCAGAGGGGGAGAAATGGAGTTGGACTCATCGTGGACAAGGGGGGTCAACTTCAAAATCTTAATAGAAACCCCCTATTTGGAATACATCATATCAAAGGTCTTAAAAAAGTTAGTACACTGATATGAGTTTCAGCTTGAATAAGCCATAACTCCAGGGCCGGAGTTATGGCTTATTCAATTTTTCATATTTTCATGTTCTTCTGTCAATAGGGGAAGCACTGAAAATGGGAAATTAATTTTGATCGCTGATTTGTGCTTCAAATAGGTCCCACTAATGATTCATATTGAAATTCAAACCCATAAATGCAATTTCGAATCATCCATTTTCACCCCCAGAGGCCATCAGAATGGACCATTAAATTTCATTTTTATAATAAAAGGTCTCTTTCGATTGGAGTAATTAAAACCCTATTGACAAAATATCTACAATCAAAGAAAATGTGAGGACAGAGTTTTATTATACTAAATATTAGGACTATTTTTGTACAATTAACATTCTATCGGTTTTTATAAATGACGTTCATTTCATTCTATAAGTAAGGTAGATTTTAATCCTATGTCATTCATCTACTACCTAGTTGTAAATTCAGGGTTTATACGCTTTTACCGGAATGAAATTCCATGATTATTCCAGAAAATTTTAACGAGTTTTCCAGAAAACTAGGGGGCGGAGGTACTTAAAAATGGGTAAGATTACCCCTCATTAAAATAAAATATGCAATATGCAGAAAGTCAAGGAATATGAGGGGGAATGCGCCACAGGCCGTTTTTCGGAAAAACTTGATACCTACCTATTTAATTAGAACATTTTGACCGGGTCGCAAATTCCATGACTTTTCCAGGTTTTTATATATTCCTCAGTCTCTTTTCTCTCTCACCAAACATTAGGCTTTGAAACATGTAAATATTCAAACATAATAGATAAAATTGTCTAAATTGCATTAGTACGCTAGATGTAAATTTTTTGTCAAACAAAAGATGCTGGGTTGACCCAAAAATTAACAACAGAACTTCCTTTAACTTGAATATCTCGGAATGACTTCAGCGTCGCTTTGTTTTGATACCAAACATGATTGTCCTCCACATGATTTGAAGTATTTACCTCTACAGCATCAGAACTAGCGTCTTTTCGGTCTTTGTGATTTTCTTCATTGCTTGAATTGGTATTCCCGTGAGAGTTATTTCCACTTGTGTTTTCCACACTACTATTTTCAGCAAAGGAAATAATGGAGTCTTCATAGGGGATCACACAAGAGCATTGTTCCGTTGATAAGACTGGAGTATGAAAGGTAAATGACACATGTTGACAATTGGCTGGGATGTGGAAATGTTCTCTTAGGATGTAGTCGTCATTGTCATAGGAACTTGAGCTTATTTTCAGGAGGACATACATGTTGGTGGAACTTGAAGTACGCGATAAAACTTTATTCAATATTTCACTGATCAAAATATTTCTGAAATATCAAAAGAAAATTTTGGCAAATTACTTCAAATTTGGATAAAAAGGGGGTCATTATTACTAGACATTAAGATTTTGAATTTTTCTGAACCGTAACATTGTTACTTTTTGAAATACTGCAGCTGTAAAATCATTATGACTAACAGAAATACTAACACTTTTCTTTTACATGTTCGTGCTACACATTTTTTTCATTACATTTGTGAAAAAATACTGTACAATGACAGTGTGAACCTATGGGACACCACTTTTATAACATTTATGATTTTCTAATGGCCGGGGCTACAAGCTGAGTTTAAACCCACTTTAAGGATTAAACTCTTGGATTAAGCAATCTGATTGGCTTAATCCAAGAGTTAAACTTAAACCTAGTTAAAACAGCTTGTGGTCCTGATCGTGAATAACAGGAATAATGTTTTAGGTTGGCATTGTAAAATATATCTTACTTCATCAAACTATGTAAAGGTTTCCTAGTTGAGTGATGAGCATCAGAGTGACCCAGACTCAAACATGGAAGAATAATTTGAAACACATCTTGAGGATTGACTGGGCTAGAGCCAAGTAATAGAATAACCTCTGTCAATTGCCTGTTGGCAGATAAAATCTCCTGTGATATACTCTGGAAAGAAAAAAAAAAAGTGAAACATTAGTAAAGGTAGGATCAAATGATAAGCCAGAGTAACATACATATAATCCAGCAAATTTTCACTTCCACACTGTGTGATTGTTCTTAAGTTGTTTACATGATCACACCTAAGGGTGTCAAATCTAGGCGCACGGCAGTGCGCCAGGCCAAGTTCCGGCCTCAGCACGCCAGTGTATATTACACGAAACATTTCGAGCCATTTTCACCCCTATCATAACTCTGTTAATTTTGCGTATTGTTACGACCATCTGTTAAGCTATGTTAGGACCATCTGTTAAGCTATACTTGCTTATTATGCCTGCGAAATTTCGAAGTTCTAGCTTTAAAGGAAGGGGTAGAAAAGGGGCCTAGAAAATCGCTTATTTTAAGACTGACTGACTCACTGATTCACTCATCAAAATTATGCACTTTCCGCTGTCGTAGAAACTTGAAATTTGGCAGGATGGTAGGTCTTGATGAGTAAGTAAAGGAAAAAATCTGAAATTGGGCAAAATATTATTGTGTTCAAATTCTCAAATTATATTGAGGATAAAGTTCCATACCTCTGCTAGGATTAAACCTACGCCCTCCTGTTTACCAGGCGAATCGCGCCACATTTATGGCCGGGGCTACAAGCTGAGTTTAAACCCACTTTAAGGATTAAACTCTTGGATTAAGCAATCTGATTGGCTTAATCCAAGAGTTAATAATTGGAAGATGAAATGTACTGATTTACTGAGTATTCTAAGTAAACTTGAAAAAGCTGTGAAAACTAGGTACAATCTGGTGTCAGTTGCCAGTATCAGTAACGTTAACGTTAACGTCTAACGTCAGTTGAAAATTTAAAATGCTGTTTAGTTTACTCTTTTAGTGAAAAAATCTGGTGTGATTGTGTGAACATCACACGACTTTCTATTACATTTGCGGAATACGTATTTGAAAATAATAATAATAAAAAAAAAATGAAAATTTTTCTGTCCCGAGCCTGAGCTGCCCTCGGCGGCCGATTTTTGGTCGAAAATTTCCTATCTTAAAATACTCCCCATACCATGTAATGAGGGATCATTAAAAAGTCTCCAAAAGTTGAACTTTTTTTTTGAAAATTTTTCTAAGTCCAAAATCGACCGCCTACGTCGACCAAAAATTTCCCATCTTAAAATACTCCCCTTCTAAGTCCCGAGCCTGAGCCGCCTACGGCGGCCGATTTTTGGTCGAAAATTTCCTATCTTAAAATACTCCCCATGTGAAGGTAGGTTTAGACGAAGCGAGTCTACTCGCGCACCAAAACTCGTTTCCTCCTCGCACATCAAAACTCATCCTCGCGCCACAGGGATCATTAAAAAGTGTCCAAAAATTGAACTTTTTTTTGAAAAAATTTCTAAGTCCAAAATCGACCGCCTACGGCAGCCAATTTTCGACCAAAAATTTCCTATCTTTAAATACTCCCCGTGTAATAAGGGATCATTAAAAAGTGTTCAAAAATTGAACTTTTTTTTGAAAATTTTTCCGAAGTCCGAAGTTCGAAGCAACATTGACTTTGGTTGATATCTGGATGAGTGACTGTCCGATTTTTACCAAATTGTTACAGTCGCGTCCGTGGAAAAACCGGGATAGCATACCAAATTTCATCGCTCTAGGACAAACCGTTCTTGAGATATTTTGTATACCACCTTTTCCCATTTAAACCAGTAGTACACACATTACATACGTACAGACCATGGGCTAAAAATCACTTTTTTGACATCAGGGGATCCCAAAAGGGATATTTCCAACCATTTCCCGATTTTGAAAATTTGGACCGATTGCAATACTTTCATTA
The DNA here is from genome assembly GCF_000475195.1 of Diaphorina citri. Classification (NCBI taxonomy): domain Eukaryota; kingdom Metazoa; phylum Arthropoda; class Insecta; order Hemiptera; family Psyllidae; genus Diaphorina; species Diaphorina citri. The sequence continues at coordinate 30,111 of NW_007379504.1, forward strand.
CTAGTATAGCTCCGCTATACTGTAGTAATAGAAAGTAACAACAGTAAAAAGTCGAAAATTCAATTTTTATTTTCTGTTCTAATGAAAGAGTTCAAAGATGTGTGACGTCAGACTTTACGCAGTTGTTTTTTTCGTCCGCTAGGTAGCGCCAGTATGCAAGCGCGCTAGTGGAGGAGCAGAAAGAACTGCGCAGAAATGTATGCACAAACACATTAATGCGTTGCCTGCGAAGGAGCTTAGCTCGGGACATTTGATGTGACGTCATCGCCTACGGGAGCGTATGCCGTGACGTCAAAGTTCACGATTTACCGGTATTTTTTTAATCGATTTATCTCGGGATCTAGAAGTCGTAGAAGAAAAAGAAAAATTCCGTTGGTCCTCATTTTTCCTGCTCTATGACTTTGAAACATCACCCAAGTAAGCGCAACTGATCTATTATAAAGTATGAAAAAAATTATTATTATTTTTTTTTTCGAAGTTCGAAGCAACATTGACTTTGGTTGATATCTGGATGAGTGACTGTCCGATTTTTACCAAAACCAACCTCTCTCTGTGGTGCAGTTGTTAACACATTGGACTTTGGATCAGGAGGTTGCTGGTTCGAGTCCAAGTCTAGTCATAAAATTTATCTAGGTGTAATAATTGGATAACAATATTAGTGACAAGCATTTAAATATGATTAACACAATTAAAAATTCCTTTTTTATTATCAGTTTTGGTCTTCCTCTGTTTCTCTTCCCGCTCACTTCACTCTCTTTCCCACAAATAATGCTTCATCTCTTCTTTCTACATGTCCAAACCACTGTCTTCTTTCCTGTACTTTCTTTGAGATTTTTGTCACTTTCACTGTAGGTACCACATACCTATTCTAGTATTCCTTATCCTGTCAATTCTGGTAACACCACACATCCATATCTCTGCAAGATTCATCCTATCACCTTGTCTCTTCTTGAAATTTACATTTTCCAAAATTCAATTACCTATCCAAAACATAACTTTTGGAAAAGATACATTTCATGTTAAAAAAAAAAAAGTTTGTTACTTTTTCACTAGAGCACACTTAAAAATGATAATATAAGAACTGTGAAAACTCCAATTTCAACACTACCATGGTTGAATTTTTGTGACGTAAAATTTTATAAAAATGTGAAATCTCTAATATCAACTCACCTCAGAATTATCTAAATTTCTACGTTTAGATACATAGAACTTCAATGTTTCGTATGGATAGGGGATGATTTGTTTCTGGTAGATAATGTACTTGATGAGTTCGGTGACCAACAAGATGCAAGACTTTGGGGTTATCACTGAATCATTCAGTGCTATGTCCAAATTTACTTTATTCTTCTTTGTCATGCTTGTGAAGTTAATGCTTTTTTTCCAATTAATGGATCTTATTTATTGTATCTGAAGAATAACAATTGGAAGATGAAATGTACTGATTTACTGAGTATTCTGAGTAAACTTGAAAAAGCTGTGAAAACTAGGTACAATCTGGTGTCAGTTGTCAGTATCAGTAACGTAACGTCTAACGTCAGTTGAAATTGAAAATTTAAAATGCTGTTTAGGTGTTTAGTCAGTTTACTCAGTTTTAGTGAAAAAATCTGGTGTGATTGTGTGAACATCACACGACTTTCTATTACATTTGCGGAAAACGTATTTGAAAATAA
>NW_007379504.1:31790-45023 GCF_000475195.1 Diaphorina citri
CTATTCTATTCTATTCAATATACAGCATGGCTCAGAAGTCCTAGCGAACCCTTTGTAACTTTTAACGGCTTGGAATTTTGAAAATGTTTTCTTCTGAAGATAGGAAAAGCCGTTCAAAAGTTACAAGAGGTTCGCTAAGACTGAACCATGCTGTATAGTATACTGGCCGGATCGGAAGCAAAATTTAATGTGATCAAATTTCATCAACGGTGAACCGTTCAAGAGTTGGACAGAAAAATCCGCGATTAGTTTGGATTCTCATTCAGCACAGCTTTCGACACCAAAATGTGAACATGAAACTCGCAAGAGACATGCAATAGCGCATGCCTTACGTGTCTTATAGGTACTTTTAACATAACCCACGGAAAAGCACACGGAACACAAAAGTAGACATAACTTATTATGCATTTAAATTACCTTTTTTTTCTTTCTGTTGCACTGGGCTCCGCCCAGAGGCGGATTTAGCACAGGGAACACACTTTGAGGCCAGCAAAACTTTCCCTGTGTTTATTATTTCAGATTTAATTTCTTCGAATTCGAAACAAAACTCAGGCACGATATAAGGTCTCAGGGGCGAAGCCCTGGAAGCGCGAAGCGTTACCGTATGCACAATCCCGCGAAGCCCCCGGGAGCGCACAGCTCGATCGTATACAAGGGAGCGCGACCGCATGCATTAGAAAAAAGGAGTGAGATCCCCCACAAAACACAAATGTGAAAAAAAAGGCCAAGTTCCTATCCAAAAATTCCGTCCTATAAAAGTGGTGAGACCAGAAAATTGAGGCCAAGTCTGCATTCCCAGTTTTTTGTGTCTGCTGAAAATGCTGAATCTCAATTCCTTTAACCTTCTCTCAATTTCAACTTGTCTATGTTTTTCCTACTCAAATAAATAATTAATTGAACATAAATCCCTAAGGAAAAACACAGCCAAGTTGAAATTGAGAGAAGGTTGAAGGAATTAAGATTCAGCATTTTCAGCAGACATGAAAAACTGGGAATGCAGACTTGGCCTCAATTTTCTGATCTCACCACTTTTACTTATAGGACGACATTTTTCGATAGGGACTTGGCCTTTTTTTCACATTTGTGTTTTTGTGGGGTTCAAACTAACAAGGAATGCCATCATTACTAAATAAAAGTACCTACCTGTATATATGACTCTATTGTTTCCACCGCATCAGTAGTTTTTTTGAAATGTCTTTCTGATGCAACACAACTTGTGATACTTCTTGAGCCTTGTTCATTCTGAAAAAAAATAAAAAAATAATATTAAAAATAAATAAATAGCACAGTAGGTAGTTAGTTCATTATGATATTGGTATACACATTGACACACCCTCCAACCAGGCTGGCTGAAGTTGAGAAGAAGCTTTCTTTGAACCACAGAACAGTTGAGCTCCTCACCTGAACACCACACTGCCATGCTAAGCAAAAACGCTATATGTCAAAAAAATCGATTTTTGGTGCCAAATGGTTCCTATGATCCTAAATTTTGATCCTATATATTTTTTTTTTTTTTATATATATATCCTAAACCCCTTAAAAACCACTAAAACGTGTTGCTGTATGTCAAAAATGAAATCTTTAAACTTGATTTCCCGAAAGTAGGGTTTTTTGACATACAGACTTTTGCTTAGCACGACAGGACAGGCCAGAGGTGTGGAAACAAAAAGAATGAGACTGTATCCACAAAATCAAAGGAGAACAGCCCCGAGAAGCCAATCAACCATTTGCTAAGTGGAAATCCCTCAACCACTTGCACTCTAGAGTATCCTGCTGCAACTACAAATACTATAATAGGAAGAGATGGGGCTATGAAGACAATCTAAATTGCAAATGTGGTTAATTACAAATACATAATCATCTTCTAGTACAGGGGTGCAGCAAACTGACTGGAGATCACAATGACCTACTATAAACAATCAAGAAAGCCCTCTCTGTTGCAAAGCACTGGAGGTACCCAATATGAAAAGAAAGAAAAGGGCTCAGAGAAAACTCTCTGTGGTAAGATCAGGCACAAGTTTTTTTTTTTTTTTTTTTTTTTTTTTTTTTTTTCGGGAAAAAAACTGCAGATTTCGCGAACACAGGCCTGTTTTTCATTCCTACGCCGCATCGACGCGGCGTCACTCGACGTTATCTCTGCGTCAGGAGTTTTTTTTTTAAAAAGATGAGTGTTCCACCGCAGTTTTTGGAGTGGGGGTAAAAATTGTGGAAACCCACAAACATGACATCTATAGCGGCAAACAATTACAAAATGGCGGTGAAGCTACTCGAGAGTCGCATCAGGGATATTAAGACGTAGCGTCGACGCTAAAGGAGGGGAAGTGGAGATGAGTGTTCCACCGCAGTTTTTGGAGTGGGGGTAAAAATTGTGGAAACCCACAAACATGACATCTATAGCGGTAAACAATTACAAAATGGCGGTGAAGCTACTCGAGAGTCGCATCAGGGATATTAAGACGTAGCGTCGACGCTAAAGGAGGGGAAGTGGAATGAAAAACACGCGTCACTTCACGTCGTACCCGCGTCGGAATGAAAAACCATAGATATATACCTATATATGTAGAATGAAAAACACACCCACTGTGGAATAGCGAGTTTTACCGTACAAAATTCATTACCGCACCAGACCTCAATCTGGCAACAGTTTTTTGCTTGGTAAACAAAAAAGATCTGTACTGTTTTCATATCTTATCATTAACAATTTTGTCATTTTTTTTAAGTGGACACTTTTTGAGCTACAAATAGGTACTGGAATTGATAGTGCTGTAGATTTAGAGTTAGAAAGTAGTGAAAATGACTTTCGTAGGTTTCATACTCCCTTCTGTGGGTGTCCACTGTCCACATTACCTAGTAGACCCTTAGGCGTGCGAGGGTTAAATAGGTTCACACATTTTCTTTATAAGGTTTAATTGAAAAATGCATTTCTCTCTTCATCTGAAGGTTTGATAGGAACCAATCTTCTAAATGATTTTTTCGTAGTGCTGTAGATTTAAAGTTAGAAAGTAGTGAAAATGACTTTCGTAGGTTTCATACTCCCTTGTGTGGGTGTCCACATTACCTAGTAGACCCTTAGGCGTGCGAGGGTTAAATAGGTTCACATATTTTCTTTATAAGGTTTAATTGAAAAATGCATTTCTCTCTTCATCTGAAGGTTTGATAGGAACCAATCTTCTAAATGATTTTTTCGTATTGATAGAAAGTCTCAGTAATATAGTTGCTCAGATGCTGGATTCGTAACTAAAGGGAGTGTAAGGCCAGCCACACACTATCAGATAGACCTTACAGGTACAGCTGAAAAGGTCCGCCTGTCAGGTATACCTGATACCTAATGAGCACACGCACACTATCAGGCGGACCTGATGTCTACTAGATAGTGAGTGGGTGGCCTAAAGGAGTGTCCAAACATAGTCAACGGCCGTCGACCGTGTGTATCAGAGGAAGATCATTTGTAAGATCAAGTTCAAACAAAAACAAATTACTTCCTCTTTTTTTACTGATTGAGGGCTCTAGTAGGTAGGAACTTACTAGTATAGCTCCGCTATACTGTAGTAATAGAAAGTAAAAATTTTACTCATGACGCCAATACAGTGTTGCCACATGTAGGTAATGGATTTTGTACGGTAATAGGTAAAAGGGCTATTATAGTACGTGTGTTCACTTCATTTTTGAACTGCGGATTTCGCGAACACTAGGCCTGTTTTTCATTCCTACGCCGCATCGACGCGGCGTCACTCGACGTTATCTCTGCGTCAGGAGTTTTTTTTTTAAAAGATGAGTGAGTCCGTCCTTCCTTTATTATTACAACAGTAATAAAAAGGTATAAGGGACGGACTATTGTATTCGCTTCTTTACTGATTGAGGGCTCTAAAAAAGAAGGTCAAATAATGCTCCTTAATTTTTTGTCTGTGTCCTCATATGTATATTATAGTAAAAAAAAAGTACATACCTATCTAGAACTTTTTCAATGCTCAGACCCTGTATCAATGAGAAAGTAGGAATTATATTCCTTCAGTTTTTATTAATTATATTTTTTTAATTATCTGGCATGTTTTTGGAGAGGGCCGTGCATATGCAATAACTAAGATTGCAGTCTGAAAGGCGAGACCGATATTTTTTTTTTTTATTAGTTTCATCGTTGAAAAAAATAAGCTCTCACAGAAGTAAGTTGACCAGGACCAATCTCACTGAGAGTAGTCAGTAGGCCCTGAGTGTTCATTGTACGAACAAGTTACCCCCTGATCTAGAGAATGGATTTGAATTTCGAAAAACGGTGAAACATGTGCCTCATTACATGGGAAAACATTTGCTGCTTTTTTTTTATTTTTTACTTTCTACATACCTATTTCTAAAATTATAGCGAAGCTATATATATTGGTAATGAGAAAATATTGCAATCAGTCCAAAGTTTGAAAATCGGGAAATGGGTGGAAATATGTTTTGGGGTCCCCTGATTCCAAAAAAGTGGTTTTTAGTCCATGGTCTCTGTACGACATACGTACTGGGCAGACTGAGAGTAAGACGTGGATCAACCACACAGCCCAAATGTCCAGCAGCAGTAGAGCTAGAGTGCTAGAGCATCAAAAAACTTGGTCGCGTTATCGTTCCTGTCAAGAGATTGGAGATGGAGAGTACAGTCACCCATCTAGATATTAACCAAAGTCAATGTTGCTTAACCCTTATTTCCTAAACTATAAGAGATCGAAAACATTCGCGTGTGAATATTATCATCCATTTGATTTTTCACGCCGAATCAAATGGTACAACTTTTAGTACTATCCAACTTGCAGTTGAGAAGTTACGGGTTCGATACTGCCCTATAGTCAGTATGATGTGACTTTTCACACCAAATCGAATGTTGCATCTTTTATTACTAAAAAAAGGAAAAAAGGAATTTTAGTTGTGTTAAACATAAATGCTTGTCACAAATGTCGTTCCCCACTTAATATACTACGCTAAATTTTATGACATGACTTGGACTCGAACCACCAACCTCCAGATTCAAAGTCCACCGTGCTAACCACTGCACCACTGAGGTTGGTAACTTTTATTACTATCCGACTTACAGTTAATACGTCTCTTTGTCAACGATTTTTTTTTTCAAAGTTCTGCAAATGTAATAGAAAGTCGTGTGATGTTCATTTTTTTTATAGCATTCTCAGGGGGGTCAACTTTAAAATCCTAATTGAGAACTCCCAAATTAATACTAACACACAAAAAGAGCAGGGTCGCGGGCTGTTTTAGGATTAAGTCCAACCATGTTTCTCTCACACTTCACCTCTAACATCTTTTTATAACAACCTCTTTTTTACACTAGGTTATTATTATTAGTGCTATTCTTCATTACTCATTACTTACTCATATTAAATATTTTCCATCCTGCTCTTTTGCTTGTATTGTCACCTTATTTTTAAGCTGTTAAGTGGGACATTTAAGTCTTAGCCAACAGCAGGACTGTATCCAGGCTTTTATCAGGGGGGGGGGGGGGGGGAGGCCAAGCGTCCCATTAGTACTATCCAACTTGCAGTTGAGAAGTTACGGGTTCGATACTGCCCTATAGTCAGTATGATGTGACTTTTCACACCAAATCGAATGTTGCATCTTTTATTACTAAAAAAAGGAAAAAAGGAATTTTAGTTGTGTTAAACATAAATGCTTGTCACAAATGTCGTTCCCCACTTAATATACTACGCTAAATTTTATGACATGACTTGGACTCGAACCACCAACCTCCAGATTCAAAGTCCACCGTGCTAACCACTGCACCACTGAGGTTGGTAACTTTTATTACTATCCGACTTACAGTTAATACTCCCCTTTGTCAACGATTTTTTTTTCAAAGTTCTGCAAATGTAATAGAAAGTCGTGTGATGTTCATTTTTTTTATAGCATTCTCAGGGGGGTCAACTTTAAAATCCTAATTGAGAACTCCCAAATTAATACTAACACACAAAAAGAGCAGGGTCGCGGGCTGTTTTAGGATTAAGTCCAACCATGTTTCTCTCACACTTCACCTCTAACATCTTTTTATAACAACCTCTTTTTTACACTAGGTTATTATTATTAGTGCTATTCTTCATTACTCATTACTTACTCATATTAAATATTTTCCATCCTGCTCTTTTGCTTGTATTGTCACCTTATTTTTAAGCTGTTAAGTGGGACATTTAAGTCTTAGCCAACAGCAGGACCGTATCCAGGCTTTTATCAGGGGGGGGGCAGCCAAGAGTCCCAACTGTAATGTACCGGGGGAGGGGGATTATTTGCCCCCCCCCCCTACATACGGCCTTGGCCAACAATTTAAATAAGGTATATTAAATAAATTAATGTTTTTCCTCTTATTTCTTCCGGCCCTTTAGGGGCTTCCAAATGCCTATAATTTGGAGTAGCCACCCTCCCCGATTTGTTAATGTATTGGCCCTGAAAAAGTACTGGTGAATCTTAAATTTATGTACCTACTTATTGTTTTACTTTTACATAATATGACTTTACATTGAAATTTCAATTATTTTTATTATTAAACTTTTTATGTGACATCGACATTACCCTAAGTTGGAATGTAAGTGTAGAAAGTCTAAAAAAATATATCTTATGCCTGAGAATGGATTTTTATTATTATTATTATTTAGTATGTATGTATCTCATACTATAATTATGTAGTATGTATCCATGTAATTCTAGAATCTTCTGGAAAAAACACAGGGTTTCTACAATTTAATTAATTAAAAACATTGTATATTTGAACAACTTCAGTAATTTTAATATTGTTGTACCTTATAATATACATTTTATATCTTGTAAAATAAAAGTATTTCCTTTTGTTTGAACATCACTTTTTTGTCATTTCATAAGTATGCTAGAAAAATTCCATCTTTTCATGTGTTGTTCATGTCTAACTGTTTTTAATGTTGCCTACCAATAGAGGTAAATAAAAACGAATCTATAATTCAGAAAATATGAAACATAACAGAAAATTATTTACTTGAGGATTTCATTTTTTGCTTGGCTTGAATTTCAAGTATGCAAAGATAAGGAATAGACCTCCTATTGTTGCTCTGGCAACCTGAAACAAAATCATAAAATGTAGGAACTGGTTAAAACACAGTTAAAGCACCTAACAGAACAAAAAGTTTTTTTTTTTTAATAGGTTTGACAGAGGGAACTGTAACTGCTATGGTCTTGTCGTCCCAAAATCAAAGAGAGAACGAAGACAGGATAGGAGAAAGCCAGCTGTTTAAATCTATTATCTTTACAAAAATTTATCTAAAAGGAGGGGGGGTACCTACATGAGGCCTGGCCCTGAATTATTGATAGCACCAAAAATAATGAAATAATGGCTAAAGAAAACATGCCAAAAATCAGAACTCTACAATGAAGCATTCAGAAGATATTTAAGGGGTTCCAACATTTTGTCAGACCCTGTTTAAAAACAAGAAGTAATTTTGTTCAGCTTACTTCTTTATCACTTCACATTCACACAGACACTTCACTCACTTATAGTCAAACCTCTAGCCCATTTTTACTTATTATTGATATTTTATTTCAATGTCCTTTTTACTTTTTTCTATGAATTGAAAACAAACTAGGGAACTTACATTTGCTCTGCCATCAACAGTAACACTATTGAAGTATCTGGCAAGGCCTTTCAGTTCAGGATGATCAGCAGCCATTCTGGAAACAAAAAAAAAAAAAAAAAAAAAAAAAAAAAAAAAAATTTTTTAAAACCCCAACCCCAAAAAAAAAACTTGTTGGTCGAATTAAATTCTTATCACCTAAGGAGTAGTGAATTTCCTAATTCACTTTTTTCCTTGCGCTTTTTTTTCATTAGTAAAGTGTTAGTTTAGTTGTTTTATCGCTTTTTATCCGTTCACATAAAAGGGGTGTGGGATATATAAGAGGTTGCATTAGTAAAGTGTTAGTTTAGTTGTTTTATCGCTTTTTATCCGTTCACATAAAAGGGGTGTGGGTTATATAAGAGGTTGGTATTATAAAGAGGGGGGTCTCCTTATTGATAAAAATTTACATTTTGAGGTTATGGAACCTTAAATTCCCAAGCTCAAGATTCAGCCATTATGTCTGAGGATAACGAAATCTACACTAAAAGAAAACGTAATCTCCCTTCAAAGTACCAAGATTTTGTCAAGCTCAAGATTCAGCCATTATGTTTGAGGATAACGAAATCTACACTAAAAGAAAACGTAATCTCCCTTCAAAGTACCAAGATTTTGTTGTTAACAGATTTGTTTCAGTCATCAAAAAGCCATCTGGTGATGAAGTTGTAGATTGTTCTTCAGATATCCAAGCCTATGATCCCTCATCAGCTACTGGCAATAATTTGTCTGATCAAGTAAATTCTGTTGATGTATCGCTGGATGGAGAATCAAAGCCCTGTCAAATTCCATCTACTACCGATGGAGATCTTCTTGAAAGTCCTGTTGAAGTGTTGCACAGTGATGTCAGTAGTGTTCCATTCTATACTCCATTGACTGTGTTACCTATTAAATAGATACCCATCTTCAGACAGTAATTTTTACTTTTTAATAATTGATTCAAGATTTTTGAGTACTTACTTCATCATCATGCCTTGAAGTGAATTTGATTCATAGATATACGTACCTATATATGTAGAATGAAAAACACACCCACTGTGGAATAGCGAGTTTTACCGTACAAAATTCATTACCGTACCAGACCTCAATCTGGCAACAGTTTTTTGCTTGGTAAACAAAAAAGATCTGTACTGTTTTCATATCTTATCATTAACAATTTTGTCAGTGTATTGTCCCAGGTTTCTTATCAACCTCGTCCTTAGAACTATAGAAGTAACCTCGTATCCTGTCTATAGTGTCTACTCTTTACATAGGCAGTTATTTCTACAGGGAAAGGTTCCTACAACCAGAGCAGTAGTGTTCCATTCTATACTCCATTGACTGTGTTACCTATTAAATAGATATCTTCAGACAGTAATTTTTACTTTTTAATAATTGATTCAAGATTTTTGAGTACTTACTTCATCATCATGCCTTGAAGTGAATTTGATGGGTACTTGCATTTCTTCAGAGAAAATACCGCACTTGCAATTTTTCTTTGGGTGAGTACCTGCCTCAATAACAGTTATTAAGTCCTTGTTTGGAATAGGGAGGGTTCGTTCAGGTCCAATTTACAGAAACCTCAACAGAAGGCATTCCTTTGTTGAGGCCCCATGTCCCTCTTGGGATTAAAAGATATGTCAAGTCTGGTTCAATTCCAACCCAACCAATTCATTTAATAAGTACTTACCTTGTGCTTTATTCATAGGTGCCAGCCTAGTTAGCTTAGTTGGTAGTGCGTCTGCCTTGTAAGTGCTAGACTGCGGGTTCGATTTTATCCTGATGGGATAATGTTTGTTCTTGGAACGGCTGGCTTTCTCCTATCCTGTCTTCCTTCTCTCTTTGATTTCGGGACGATCCAATTCACTTACCTTGTGCTTTATTCATAGGTGCCAGCCTAGTTAGCTTAGTTGGTAGTGCGTCTGCCTTGTAAGCGCTAGACTGCGGGTTTGATTTTATCCTGATGGGATTATGTTTGTTCTTGGAACGGCTGGCTTTCTCCTATCCTGTCTTCCTTCTCTCTTCGATTTCGGGACGATAAGACCATAGCAGTGACAGTTCCCTCTGTCAAACCTCTTAAAAAAAAAAAAAATATATTCATAGGTACCATCACGTTAAGATTTCTACATAATATATGTATTACCCAACATTCAAGGAATGCAGTGTAACTTCTGAATAATGGACACTCAGTTGCAGAGGTTTTATGGACTATTTGCAAGTGGCTAATAAAAGCACTAACACATGCAAGTTTAGTTTAGTTCTCAAACCATATTAAAACAATCAGTGGCATTAGCTCATTGAATAGATTAAATAATAGCCTAATAATACAGTGGTTCTTGACAGATTATTCGACGTTAAGTAACTTTGTGTGTGGTTGGTATACAGGGTGGTTCGTGATTTGCGAACCACGCTTATATCTCAGAAACGGCTGGGAATTAAGGAATGAAATAAACGGCATCATGTAGATGAAATTTTAATGATTAGAATGGCTTTTTTTAAATTTGCAATTTTTTTTGCAAAACGGCCCATTTTTTGCCAAATATAGGTCACTCTTATGGGAACCCCCAATATTTGGAATCAGCATAAAATTTTAATTGAAAAAATGTATTCACTCGAAAAAATTTGCTCTACAAAAATTTGCACAAATCGCGATTTTGTGTGCGTCAGTGACCCCATATATGATAAACAACGCAGTTGGTCCTGAGTTAGAGCGAAGAATGCGTTACTGTGTACAAACAAATGGATCTCATTTTGAACAGCATTTATAAATTTGTTTGTTGTTGTTGATTGTTGTTGAAATAGTAAAGTGAATAATACAAAAACTAAAGAAATAATTAAGAAATTGTTTTTCTTTCTCACAGTGTACAGAATTTTTGTAGAGCAAATTTTTTCGAGTGAATACATTTTTTTAATTAAAATTTTATGCTGATTCCAAAAATTAAATAAAAAATAGGGGTTCCCATAAGAGTGACCTATATTTGGCAAAAAATGGGCCATTTTGCAAAAAAAATTGCAAATTTAAAAAAAGCCATTTTAATAATCAAAATTTCATCTACATGATGCCGTTTATTTCATTCCTTAATCCCCAGCCGTTTCTGAGATATAAGCGTGGTTCGAAAATCACGAACCACCCTGTATACAATATAAAAAAGAAAAAAAAAATGATTGCATTGTATGGCTCTGGTGTAAAATATTTGTTTCTTTGGTCTAACTTGCCTCCTTTGTGTGTGGATTATGTTTCAGGTGGAAATTATAACCCATGCAGGTCCTCACAGAAGACTTTGGATGGGACCCCAGTTCTCCTTCAAAACTTACACTCCTCCTCCCAGGTAAGAAGAATAGAGGTTTGATAGAGGGAACTGTAAGAACGGAGGCTTTAACGTCCGAAATCAAAGAGAGAAGGAAGACAGGATAGGGCAAAGCCAGCCGTTCCGAGAACGAACGCGATTTATTTAGGATAAAGTTTGCCCAGGGCGGGAATAGAACCAAATAAAATGAATGCCATTTCTTTGGGTTATTATATCACAAATTTGGCTCTCTACAGCATTGTAGGATTTTCCAAATATCTCAATAATCCCAACACACAATGTTTACTTACTATGCTGAGTACTGACACTGTTTTCTATGAGCATTTATATTATATATAACTATTCTCATTTTCCTCATGAGGCTGAGTGGGCCCTGCAACAGCCAGTCATGAAATCAATCATTTGGAAGATACATTTATTATTATTATTTTATCCTGCGAGGAATTGAACACAGGTCTCCCACATGTAAAGCAAGCACAGAGTGACCACTATGCCATCGGAGCTGACTGAAACAAGAAATTAAGCAAAGAAAGAAAAAAAGTCCCTGTTCACCAAAAAGTGCCTGCTATTCAGAGTTGTCCATTAAGGGAGGTTTTACTGTATGTCTCAGATGTTATTCAAGGTAATTCTTACCAAGGTTTCATGTTGTTTACATTTTTTTGTTTTCAGATATTTGTTTTGAAAATGGGGAATTCTGCCACAAAAAGACATTTTGAAACAGCCAAAAAGACAGGAGTAATTAATTTATCTCATCAGGGATTTAAAGAGTTTCCTGATGAAATGAATGAATTGAAAGCTGTATTGAGAACATTAGATATATCTCAAAACAAAATCTCCAAGTTCCCTCTGGATTTAGCAAGTTATCAGTTGCTAAAATCACTTACATTTGACCAAAATAAAATTGAATCTTTACCCAAAGACATTGGAACGCTTGAAAAATTGGAAAATGTGTCTGGGAATTGTAATTTGATTAAAGAGCTCCCTTTATCTTTCAGTAAGTTGCATAACCTGAAGCATTTGTCACTTTCTCAAAATCAGTTGAACAAGTTTCCCACAGTGTTGTTTAATCTACAACACCTAGATGTTTTAGATTTATCATTCAATAGAATAGAATCAATTCCAGATGGAATTGGGAAAATGAAAGTTATAGAGATGAATTTGAATAAAAATCAGATTTGTCATATATCTCCTGATATTTCTGAATGTGTTCGCTTGAAAATATTACGTTTAGAAGAAAATTGTCTTGCAATCAATGCAATTCCCACATGCATCCTTACTTCATCCAATGTATGCACTCTGAATGTAGAGGGAAATCTGTTTGAGATGAAAGCATTCCAGCAATTAGATGGCTATAATAATTACATGGATAGGTATACATCGGTCAAAAAGAAAATGTTTTAAACGCAGGTACAGATTATGAAAATATCTACTCTAAATAAGCACAAATTTTAGTGAACTTCAAAGAAGTGGACTTTTGATTTAATCCAACCTTTGTCCTCAGTAAAAAAATAATGGGTACCTATTGTAAGGGTTTGTTGAAAAAATCTTGTTGGTTGATTTTTTATTTTCATTTTAATATATTTCTTAAATTCTGTGATACACTATGTGTAGTGCTCAGTCTACTGCTGTCTTCTGTATATAATATCAGTCCTAATGTTTGTTTTATCTAAGTATCTAATTAACATTAGACACCCAAAGGAAAGTGTCCATAACTTTTGTAAAAAGTTTGTCCTACAATGTGTACAGCCCCAAATGGCCTGAGATTTTTATTTATGGTCAGTATTGGAAATCATTAATTTTTCAGACTAGGTAGTACTTTGTACAAATTGTTAATTCAACTTTTTTTTACTTTCTATTACTACAGTATAGCGGAGCTATACTAGTAATGAAAGTATTGCAATCGGTCCAAATTTTCAAAATCGGGATTTTTTTTAAGTCTTGAACAGTGATTCAAAGGGAAAAAAAATAGGTAATATTCCATTATTTATATCAATTATGGCCCTCTAAAAAAGTTTGGTTATACGCCCTTTTTACTGTTATTATTTTTGAACCCATATTTTTCGAGAAAATAATACAATAATTAATAAGACAGGGTATTTTTTTGCCACAAATTAAAAACAAGGTGGTTATTTTATTATTATAAAAGGAACAAAGATTAGGGAACCTGCTCAAAATACCTAATCTAACTCATCTGGGTCGGATTCTGAGTCAGTTGCCATTGCCACTAACTCACTGTTTGTAGTATTGATTGACTTATTGACTCACCCATCCAGATATCAACCAAAGTCAATGTTGCTTCGAACTTCGAAAAAAAAAATCAATTTTTTTCATACTTTATA
>NW_007379504.1:45099-50190 GCF_000475195.1 Diaphorina citri
AATCCCAAAACGGATATTTCCAACCATTTCCCGATTTTGAAAATTTGGACCGATTGCAATACTTTCATTACTAGTATAGTTGGACCGATGGCAATACTTTCATTACTAGTATAGCTCGCTATACTGTAGTGATAGAAAGTAAAAAAAAAAATCACACCATTAAGTGATGTTAAACTGAATCTAACACTGAACCGATTGTGTGACAAACAGGTACCGTACTGATACCGGGCTAAAGGACTGGATCAATTTTGGTTAGGTATCAACAATTTTCTAATCTTGCTCTGCAGGCTCAAGAACTCCTATAGGCAATACTTTCATTACTAGTATAGCTTGCTATACTGTAGTACCTAATAGAAAGTAAAAAAAAAAAAAAATCACACCATTAAGTGATGTTAAACTGAATCTAACACTGAACCGATTGTGTGACAAACAGGTACCATACTGATACCGGGCTAAAGGACTGGATCAATTTTGGTTAGGTATCAACAATTTTCTAATCTTGCTCTGCAGGCTCAAGAACTCCTATAAGGATAATGACGTGATAATAATCAAGCCTTGATTATCAAGGACTTTCTCAAAAAATGCAGGGTTAGGCTACATTTTCTGAAAATTATAGTCTCACCACTCCAATAGCCAGAGTGGATAACTATTGCAATGGTATACGACTTCTTCATATTGCTAGAACTTATTTTGATAGAAACCTAAGGCTTAACTTACATGGATGGTTTCTAGGGACAATTCTCAACAAGCTAGAGTAAAATCCGGAGAATGAATTGATTGACCTTCGCACTTCACAGCAAACTCTACTAAACTTTAGGGCAAATGTGAATGTGAAAATCTGAAAAATTGACAAAAAAAAAAAAAAGATTAGAAGTGGATTAAGTGTTGCCAGATTGGTCATATGAGATTACCGTACAGTCATGTACAGTTTGTGTACATTGCCGTATTTTACCGTACGGCCCGTACGCCATATTTCGATAGGTTAGGGATGGGCGATATTTATAAAAATATCGATATTTCCGATATCGATATATCGAAAGTAAAATGTCGATATTGCCGATATATCGAAAGTAAAATATCGTTATTCCTATATATCGATATTTTTCGATATCAGGGTAGGTAGGGCCGTAGGGGTATTGGGGAGAGCTCACTGTGCAACTGAGCACTCTGACGGCTGACCCCTACCTTCCTAACCTTCCTTATAGCTTAAGCTTTTAGAGCCTTGAATTAAATACCATGACTAGGAGTAGAGTAGGGTAAGATCTCATTTACCAAAATATCAAACAATATTATTCATAGTAAAGTTGATCCAAGTCAAAAAAAATCTACTACCTATTTGCTGGATTCAAACCCCACACCCACAGTCCAATTCCTTGATTTCCTTGTTAAAATACAATAGGTAATAGGTTGTGATTAATTAATCACTAATATTGGTTGCTATTAATAGCAACTAGCAACCAATATTATAATTCATATGAGAAATAAAGTAATCGTGAAATAAATATGTACATAATAGATCAGTTGCGCTTACTAAACTTGGGCGATGTTTCAAAGTCATAGTAGAGCAGGAAAAATGAGGACCGACGGAATTTTTCTTTTTCTTCTACGACTTCTAGATCCTGAGATAAATCGATTTAAAAAATACCGGTAATAGATCAGTTGCGCTTACTAAACTTGGGCGATGTTTCAAAGTCATAGAGCAGGAAAAATGAGGACCGACGGAATTTTTCTTTTTCTTCTACGACTTCTAGATCCTGAGATAAATCGATTTAAAAAATACCGGTAAATTTTGAATTTTAACGTCACGGCATACGCTCCCGTAGGCGATGACATCATAATGGAGGAGTTGCAAATGGGTAAAAATTATGAATAAATGATGGTCGATTCCTATGTAAAAAGTTGGGAAAAATCCAAATCTGAGGTCAAAACTCCGAAAAAATATTAACTGTAAACGATCGAAAATTCAAAAATTTTTTTTTATTAATATTTATTATAGTGAAATTCAATTTTTATTTTCCGCTCTAATGAAGATGTGTGATGTCAGACTTAACGCAGTTGCTATTTTCGTCCGCTAGGTAGCGCCAGTATGCAAAAGCGCCAGCGGAGGAGCAGAAAGAACTGCGCAGAAACGTATGCGCACAGACACATTAATGTGTTGCCTGCAAGGGAGCTTTGCTCGGGACATTTTATGTGACGACATCGCCTACGGCAGCGTATGCCGTGACGTCAAAGTTCACGATTTACCGGCATTTTTTTAATCGATTTATCTCGGGATCTAAAAGTCGCTACATGAAAGTAAAATCAAAAAATCAAATCAAGAATAATAATAAACTGAATAAATAAAATAGGTAGGTACATAAACACTGATTTTCTTTAACCAAGATCAAAAAATTCCCGGAGGGACGGACCCAGCTTGTTTTTTTTATTTTTTACTTTCTACATACCTATTTCTAAAATTATAGCGAAGCTATATTGGTAATGAGAAAATATTGCAATCAGTCCAAAGTTTGAAAATCGGGAAATGGGTGGAAATATGTTTTGGGGTCCCCTGATTCCAAAAAAGTGGTTTTTAGTCCATGGTCTCTGTACGACATACGTACTGGGCAGACTGAGAGTAAGACGTGGATCAACCACACAGCCCAAATGTCCAGCAGCAGTAGAGCTAGAGTGCTAGAGCATCAAAAAACTTGGTCGCGTTATCGTTCCTGTCAAGAGATTGGAAAAGGAGAGTACAGTCACCCATCTAGATATTAACCAAAGTCAATGTTGCTTAACCCTTATTTCCTAAACAATAAGAGATCGAAAACATTCGCATGTGAATATTATCATCCGTTTGATTTTTCACGCCGAATCAAATGGTACAACTTTTAGTACTATCCAACTTGCAGTTGAGAAGTTACGGGTTCGATACTGCCCTATAGATGGAGAGTACAGTCACCCATCTAGATATTAACCAAAGTCAATGTTGCTTAACCCTTATTTCCTAAACTATAAGAGATCGAAAACATTCGCGTGTGAATATTATCATCCATTTGATTTTTCACGCCGAATCAAATGGTACAACTTTTAGTACTATCCAACTTGCAGTTGAGAAGTTACGGGTTCGATACTGCCCTATAATTACTTTTTCGGAGTTTTGACTTGACCTCAGATTTGGATTTTTCACAACTTTTTACATAGGAATCGACCATTTATGTACGTTAGAAGGTTCATTTACTTTTGGCTGTAAAAAATATCGATATTGACATTTTTTCCGATATATCGATATATATCGAAACTGTAATATCGATATATTCGGAAATATCGATATATATCGCCCATCCCTACGATAGGTACTGCCCTATAGTCAGTATGATGTGACTTTTCACACCAAATCGAATGTTGCATCTTTTATTACTAAAAAAAGGAAAAAAGGAATTTTAGTTGTGTTAAACATAAATGCTTGTCACAAATGTCGTTCCCCACTTAATATACTACGCTAAATTTTATGACATGACTTTCCGATATATCGATATATATCGAAACTGTAATATCGATATATTCGGAAATATCGATATATATCGCCCATCCCTACGATAGGTACGTGTCGTACAATGTACATTGTACAATCGTACATTAGGGATGTAAATGAGTTGCAAATATATCGATAAATCGATATATCGATATATCGGCCCCTCAAATATATCGATATCGATATATCTCCCCTTTGTCAACGATTTTTTTTTCAAAGTTCTGCAAATGTAATAGAAAGTCGTGTGATGTTCATTTTTTTTATAGCATTCTCAGGGGGGTCAACTTTAAAATCCTAATTGAGAACTCCCAAATTAATACTAACACACAAAAAGAGCAGGGTCGTCTCTTTGTCAACGATTTTTTTTTTCAAAGTTCTGCAAATGTAATAGAAAGTCGTGTGATGTTCATTTTTTTATAGCATTCTCAGGGGGGTCAACTTTAAAATCCTAATTGAGAACTCCCAAATTAATACTAACACACAAAAAGAGCAGGGTCTTAGGCTACTTTTAGACCCTAAAGTTGCTTGAAATAAACAAATTATTTAGGCAGGTAAAATAGGAATTTTTATATTTATAAAAAACAAAAATAAAACAAACACACAAAAAGAGCAGGGTCGCGGGCTGTTTTAGGATTAAGTCCAACCATGTTTCTCTCACACTTCACCTCTAACATCTTTTTATAACAACCTCTTTTTTACACTAGGTTATTATTATTAGTGCTATTCTTCATTACTCATTACTTACTCATATTAAATATTTTCCATCCTGCTCTTTTGCTTGTATTGTCACCTTATTTTTAAGCTGTTAAGTGGGACATTTAAGTCTTAGCCAACAGCAGGACTGTATCCAGGCTTTTATCAGGGGGGGGGGGTGGGGGCAGCCACCCCCCCACACACACACGGACCTTTGACCGAAACCCTTTTTTTGGGGCAATTGGACCATAAAACGTCCACATCCGTCAAAAAACGAAGGTCGAAAAATTTGTCGATCACAATACTTTCGTCATTTTATAAAACAAGGAAAGTAATAGGTAAATAACATCGAATCACCATCATCTAGGTACTTTTATAAAATAATGAAAGTACCTATACATATAGGTAAATAACATATTCATCATCTAGGTACTTCGCCTTTTCCCATGTTGGCGTTTTTAGTCGGTCCACCTATCTACACCATTGGTGTTTTTTCGTCAGGATGAAACAACTTTGTTAATTTTGGCGAGTTTATTTTTACGGAGTGCGGCTGCGGATGCCCTTCCGCTACTCCAACCACGTCAAGACAATAATATGAAAGTTCAGGCCTGCTTTGAATGCAATCTATTATCTTTACAAAAATTTATCTAAAAGGAGGGGGGGTACCTACATGAGGCCTGGCCCTGAATTATTGATAGCACCAAAAATAAAAGGTAAGTATAAAGCCGGATCCAGAGTAGGAGAAGAAGAATAAGAAATATTAGTGTTAGGAGAAGAAGCAGCAGAAATATTAGTGAGAGGCACATCCAACGCGTGCAAAGAATCCTGCCATAAACCCCCAGGGCCAAAAATTCCTACAGGGTTAATAGTTTCTACAGGGCCAATAG
>NW_007379505.1:0-29766 GCF_000475195.1 Diaphorina citri
CTATTATTATTATATAGGTAGGTACCTACATAGGTAGGTAGATAGGTACCTACATAGGCAGGTACCTACATAGGCATACGTAGGTACCTACGTAGGTAGTGTTTACATAAAGTGGAACTTTGAGCAGGGATGTTTGGTATGTGGAGATCATATTATTGCCTAGGTACCGATCTACCACTTATTGTGACCACTGAGTCTGAGAATTCTGAGATATCAAGGCAGGTCTACTTGTCTATCTTGTCCACGAATCCTACGATTGAGCTCAGCCAAGGTACCGATCTACCACTTGTGACCACTGAGTCTGAGAATTCTGAGATATCAAGGCAGGTCTACTTGTCTATCTTGTCCACGAATCCTACGATTGAGCTCAGCCAGATTGTGTACTGCAACACAATACAGTCGAACCTGGATATAAGAGAATCCAGGGGACCACCCTTTTTTTCTCTTATATCCAGATTTCCACTATGTCCAGTTTCTTTTATATCGAAGTCCAGCATGAAGGGCCCAGAAAATTTTCTCTTGTATCCAGGATTCTCTTATATCCAGGTTCGACTGTACATTGATAAGTACGTGTTATTTATATCTGGCAATCTCCTGTCTCCTAATAACCTCGCTAGAGCTGTGTCCACATCGGCTATCTACTAGCCTAGGTTAGCTATAGCTGCGTCCACACCAACCATCTCCTCACCTAAAGGTCTGTCCAAACATAGTCGACGAGATGAATCTATCTTATCGAGGCAGTGCACGGTTTCAGTCGACATCGGCTGTCGACTACGTGTGGACACAGCTTTAAAGAAAACTCTTTGAACATCTTTGGTATGGACGTAGCCTCGACGTAGTAGGCTGGCCACACCATGTTTAATATCCTATCTCTATCACCAGTGTGGACTCAGCTTATGGTAGAACGAACAACACACTAGCCCCACACACTCCCTCTATTTACAATCCCATGACCGGTGTGGAACCACCTTAATGAAGAACAGGCTAGCCAAGTGTGGACATAGCTTGTGAAGGAACAGGCCAGCCACACCATGTTTACCATCTACACTCGAGACCTGAGCAATCCATTGAGGTTGGTAATGGATCGAATGAATAGAAAGTTTGCTTTGGTTATTATTTGTGCCATGACATAACGTCTGACTGTCCCCTCACGGTCCAAAGTTGAATGGGTAGAGGAAGGACGAATAAAGTGGTACCTGCTGCCTATGTGGAACCCGCTGCCTTTTTTTTTTTTTTTTTTTTTTTTTTTAGTCTATTAGAAAACGAAATTTTCTATAATACTATTTTCACTATTATTTGACATAATTATTTACTTCCTACCGGCCCGGAGTTAGAAGCGGTTAAAATTAAGCAAGATTCCAAACGGAAAAAGTTCGTCTCTTATGGGTGACGGAACTTCTTCCTGTTGACCGACTGGTGGGGTGCACCCTACAACAGATTCTGACCTGTAAACACGTGAGGAGAAATCACGTGAAATACAACACGTGAATCCGAGAAAAAAAACAGGTGAATCAAGAAAATGGCTGAATAATTATTTATTAATATTATTACCTCACATTACGTGATCTTGTTCCGTAGTTATGTCAAGAAAACTAGTTTAAATTGCAGAATTCTATTAGAAACGGGATTACCTAGAGCCTAGAGTCTTAGAGCCTACTCAATCTACTCATACACCTAATTATGAAAATTACGTTTAGAACGAGGGAAGTTCAAGATTTATTATGTAACTCGATAATTCTTTGTTCCTTTTTAGCCCGTCCTTCCTTTATTCTCTCTTCCGAGTCCAATGAAAATCGAGAAAAAAATGAACTTTGGCAGGCCCTTGGGGGTTCTTTAAGAAATATGTGTTGTTAGTCCGTCCTTCCTTTATTATTATAATAGTAATAAAAAGGTATAGGGGACGGACTATTGTATTCGCTTCGGTGTCTGTCATTTCTTCCCAGTTAGATGAAATTCGGAAAAATAAAGAACTTCGGAGGATCGTGAGGGCTTTTTGTTTACATATTTGGTTATGTCAAAACCAAAACCCCCAACGAATACCTACATTACGTAATGTAAATGAAGGTGAGAAAAACCTGCCGAATCGGTTCGTGTAAAGATACACAGGCGTGCTTACTGGAACTTGGCCTGGCGCACTGCCGTGCGCTCAGATTAGAAATATCTTGTTGCAACACAGAGAATGTTTAGAGGTCCCGACAATGTCAAATCAGTCTAAAAATACATGGGGTTAAAGCACCTGGGTACTATGTACATTAGACTTATGTATGTCTTATGTGCAAGATGATACATAATTATGATACCTTGATTGACCTTGTGGTCACGTGGTATAAAGACAGGTTATCCTAAAGTAAAACTAAAACGAGAAAGGGAGGAAGAAGAAGAACATAAAAAAAGAACTTGATAAAGGAGGAGGAGGAGGAGGACGAGAAGAAGAAGAAGAAGAAGAAGAAGAAGGAAGAGGAGGAGAAGAAGCAGAAGAAGCAGAAGAAGAAGAAGAAGAAGGTGGAGGAGGAGAAGCAGAAGAAGGAAGAGGAGGAGAAGAAGCAGAAGAAGGAGGAGGAGAAGAAGCAGAAGAAGAAGAAGGAGGAGGAGAAGAAGCAGAAGAAGAAGAAGGAGGAGGAGAAGAAGCAGAAGAAGGAGGAGGAGAAGAAGCAGAAGAAGGAGGAGAAGAAGCAAGAAGGAGGAGGAGAAGAAGAAGCAGAAGAAGAAGGAGGAGGAGAAGAAGAAGCAGAAGAAGAAGGAGGAGGAGAAGAAGAAGCAGAATAAACTACGGGCTGAAAAATTCCCGGAGGGACGAACCCAGCTTGTTTCTTTTGTATCTTCGTTTTCGTCTGATTTTTCATTTTTTTAATCTTCTTTTCCTTATTATTTCCTTTATTTTTTCTTCGTTTTCCTCATCTTAATTTATTGACTTGCTTTTACATTTGTGGTAATGACAGGATTGCCAATGTTCGGATTCCTGTTTGTAGATCCAATTTTAACAGGTTGTGGGCTTAAACCCCGCCCTTCAGGAAAAAAAGGAAATTTTTTTCTGCTTCTCCTTTTCTCCTTTGCATTTTTCCTCATTTCCCACACCTAGCTTTTGTGTGACATTCCGTTGATATCGTCAATCTTCAGCTTCGGTTTGGTATTTCAAACCTTCAGGAAAAACAGGATGGTAGTTTTCAATATTTTCTATAATTTTTCTTTCTATTGTATTTTTCCTCATTTTCCACAATCCATGCTTGATTTGTTTTTATTTGACAGATGATAATGAATTAATGAATGTCACTCATGCATATGCAGATAGTGAAGATAATTTAAGCAATTTGGATTTTAGGCCTTTCAGAAAAGAAATTAAGGAACGAATGCAAATAGATTATTTTCCATAAATATTAGTCTGAGCTATGGATTGGAATTACAAAAATGTTACAAAGTAAAATTGTAAATTTGATAAATGTTGCAATTGTCCAAGTAATAAAAAATAAAATCACACGCCAACACGCCATGTAAAATTGGTAACATTATATTTACAGAATACAGAGTCAACCATCAAGTTATATTTATTAGGTAGGTAGGTAAGTATTAACTCTTTGATCAAATCTATTTAGTATTGACGTATAAACATTGGGATTTTATGTCTCATTTATTTCATGTTACAAGCTTTGAAGCATTAAAAGGTGAAATTGAAAGTTGCATCAACGAGATACAGCCTGATTTCCTCGACTTTGTCATCGAAAATTTTGTCAAAAGGAAACGAATGTACCATCAAAGTCAAGGAGGTTATTTGTCTGGTTATTGTTCCATACAAAATTTCAGAATGTTTACTTCTCAAATCATCTAAGAAGTCCATTTTTTCCCATGGAGAACCATGTTTTATCAAACAATCAAATCTTGCGTTCTTGGGTCTTTAGACATCAGAAAAATGTGTACCACACTACCTAAACACACATTAAGTAGTTAACCAGTAGCATGCACAATTACTACAATGAGTCACCTGAACCTAATAGCTTGGCAAGATTGGAAATTTACAAGTCTCTTGCGAACTATATGGCAATGGGACACCCTTTATTTGGCGAGCATACTCAAAAAGCCCCGCCGAGGCTTAAATGTAGGGGCAAATATGGGTGAAGCTTCTACGAGGATGGGTGAAGCTTCTACGAATCTACGAAGCAGAGAACGACAACGGCGACCAAAATACATTTTCCTCCCAGTTTTAGGGTTTCTAAAAGTTGACTGACTCCTTTCTGCTGCTGTCCATTTAAATTATTGTCGTGATACTCAAATATTTATAGGGAGTAAAAAATACTTGGATTTTGATGATTTATTTTATTTTGTGTTTCTAGGTTAACAAGGTGAAGCCCGTTCACATTATTTTCTACCGTGATGGTGTCTCTGAAGGACAATTCCAAGCGGTTATGAGTAAGTATATGAGGCATCTCACTTTAGCACATTACCTGTGCTAATGTATTACCAGTGTAAAAAGATTATTCAAATATGGAAATTGAAGGCAAATAAGGCACTTAGTACTGCTGCGATATCCACAAAAGTAGAGAAAAGACTCTGCTTTCACACAATTAAATATACGATTTTCGGAACAAATGGAAACAGATCAATGCCGATCGGCGAATGCCGAGTGAGTGGAAACGCACCAGTAGGCAGATGGCAGTCACCATTTATGACGTTCCAATTTTTACAGGCTCCTATAAAATGAAAAGAAGTAATAAGAATAATATTGATTAAAAAAAAAAAAATCCAAAGGGAGATGTGGCCCATGCTCCAACAGGAGTGTTGCAGGACTTTCATATACAATTTTCACAGGTGCCGAGATAAGCGCGATCAAGCGCGCCTGCCAGGGAGTGGAGGCCAATTACAACCCGAAGGTGACTTTCCTAGTCGTGCAGAAACGTCACCACACGCGCTTCTTCCCCACCTCGCCCAGTGAGGGGGATGGCTCTCGGAATAACAACGTACGTCCTGGCACTATAGTGGACACGACGATCACACATCCCACCGACCTGGACTTCTACCTTGTCAGTCATCAGAGTATCCAGGTGAGAAACCGGTTTTTTTAGGTTTAATAGAGGGAACTGTAACTGCTAAGGTCTTATCGTCCCGAAATCGAAGAGAAAAGGAAAACAGGATAGGAGAAAGCCAGCCGTTCCGAGAACGAACCTCATCCCCTCAGGATAAAATCCGCGCCCTAGCGTTACCAACCAAGCCAAATAAGCTGACACGTATCATATTATTAGTACCTATCAAGGAAAAACTTGGTGGTGCATTAAAATTGAAAAAAAAAAGAAGATTTAGAACCGTATTTGATTATATTGTTTGAAAAGGACATGGGATGCGAGAGCCATCGAGAGATTTGCATAGAAAAGAGAGAAGAAGAACCAACGTGTTGATACAAATTACAAACCAATCATTCCAATCAATAGATTGTAAATGGGGGGGGGGGAGAGAGAAAGAGAGATCAAAGAAAAAAAAAACTTTTTGGTGCATTTTTTTCTTTCTTCAAAATTTTCACTCTGACCGTAGTCTCTGTCACAGAGGTCTAAACTAATGGAGGAGTTGCAATTGGGAAAATATCTTTCATAAAAGGTCGATTCCTACGTAAAAAGTTGTGAAAAATCCAAATCTGAGGTCAAAACTCCGAAAAAATAACTTTAAAAGGTCGAAAATATGAAATATTGCCCAGAATTTTGACAGTAAAATCATAGTTTCCCTGAATGCCAGTTCTTTCTTCTTAACTATTTTCGATTTCTTTCTTTCTGAAATATGTATAGGCCAGTTACTTAGAATTTTGACACAAGGTTCACTAAAGGCCAGTTCAGTTCTTTGTCCTTAGTTTATTTTTCTGAAATATTGGCCAGTCAATGCCGTGCTAGAAGTAATCTATGTAGGTGCAATTAAGTCCCGTACCGACATATTCGATAAGTTCAAGAAAGTAGACAGGTAGTCACTGTGTTGGTTTATTAGATTGCATTACATTACGTTATCAGTATGGATATCAGTAAAGACATAGTTTTACTGATATCCAGTCTTTCTTCTCAACTTCTTTCTTTCTGAAATATAGGCCAGTCACTTGGAATTTTGACGCAAGTCTTACCAATAGACTTTTTCTACCTACTTCTCACTTTATTTTCCTGAAATATAGGCCAGTTACTTAGAATTTTGACGCAAGTCTTACCAATAGACTTTTCTCTACTGACTTCTTACTTTGTTTTCCTGAAATATAGGCCAGTCACTTAGAATGTTGACACAAGTCTCAAAATACTAATAGACTTTTTTCTACTTCTCCACTTCTTACTACATTTTTCTGAAATATTGGCCAGAATTTTGTCAGTAATGTCATAGTTTTCTGAGGACAGCCCTTAGTTCTCGTCTTCTCGACCGATTTCCACTTCTGCCCTTTTTTTTCTGAAATATAGGCCAGTCACTTACAATGTTGATACAATAGGTACACTTGTAGCGGGGAGGGAGGTTTATGGGTATGGAAGAGGTTTATGAGTATGGATGAAGGAGGTATACGCAACACTTTCAGAAAGAAAAATAATAATAATAATAGATTAGTAAAACCGTAATAAAGACACTAGTATAGCCTCGTTATACAGGGTGGTCCAGAGTTACCTGACGGTTTTTAAAATGATGCTACACGTTCAATTTCAAGATGAAAGAGTGATATTTATTTTAAATGAAAGACAACAAAATGAGGTTTACTTTTTTGGGTATTTTGTTTGTGATGGTGATGAGGTGTGGCGGACTACGCTATCCGAAAAATTGCCCTCATTTTGAAAACACTCAATCCGTGTGCAAAATCGACATACTGTCTTTAGCCTTTCCTGGGCTATAGCACGAATTTCGCGATAAGAATCACCCGTTGACTCATCCAGAGTCCTTGTCTTATAAATATACACCTTGTATTTAACGTATTTCAATGAAAAAAAGTCGTATGAGCTAAGATCGGGTTAGGAGGGAGGAAAATCAAAATGGGTGCAAAACTTCCTCTGAGCATTGGTCCAAAATTCACTACTTTTAAGAAATGCCACCACAGCGAGAGCTCGATGTAGAAAGTAAAAAGGAAAATTTAATTTTCAGATTCGTGTCGAGAGAGGTCAATGGCGAGCTGACAAATTCCTCAAACCAACTGAGGTGGCTAAGTGGGCCATTGTGAACATGGTTCGAGGTCGACCCCCCAACTGGAGGTGAGTTTCACACTGTCTAAACTCGGTATTGTGTCTCCTCTCGCCCATCTGATGAGAGGCATACTACTGGGCATTCGTAGAAGCTTAACCCAACCTTTAGGGCTGTCTAGCCCCTACACCTAAGCCTCAGATTGGTCTTTTTGTGTATGAGGTTAAGCACGGGATGGGCATGCTACGACACAGACCACAGTTGTTTATTGGTTACGAAATAAAAACGGCGGTGGAACACATAAAAAAAGGTGATCCCACTCCTGGTAAACATTAGAGCGTGGGTTCAATCCCAGCCCAAGTATGGCATTTAAGGAATTTTAATTGTGTTAAGCATAAAATGATTCAAAGTCCACCGTGCTAATCACCTCCAATATGCAGGGCTATTGTGGACAACATGCCCCGCGGTGCGCAACTGGTGGGCATGACATTCTCGCGGAATCCGGAAGAGGTGTGTGAGGACTCCCGTGAGAACGATCGCAACTTGAAGCAGATCTTCCAGAGACTCAAGACGAAGGGTGTAAATCTGGTGTTTGTCATTGTGCCCAATGCCGGAGACACGTACGCCAAGGTGAAACAGGTCGCTGAACTGGAGGTAAGAATGAAACGAGTTTAATAAACTAATAACTCTTTTCGGGGCTTTTTTTTTCTCTTATAGTCGTAGACAACTATTTTTTTTTACTTGGAAAAAAAAAAAAAAAAAAAAAAACCTAGCGGAACCCCAGAATGGACCCAATTTTTAATTGCCGTTCTAATGATAAAGTTCAAAGAGTTGTGACGTCAGATTTCACGTCAAAATGCGCAGAAACGCTCGGATTGGTTTTAGTTCATTTGAGTTTGCAAACTCCGTGGTTAGTGAGCTCAAACTCCGGAGTTTCGTCCTGTCAGAAACCGGGCCTTAGCCGTGTGTAGACACCTTATTGATAGAGATCTAGAACAGGCAAGGTCTTATCGTCCCGAAAGCGAAGAGAGAAGGAAGACAGGATAGGAGAAAGCCAGCCGTTCCGAGAATGAACCCTATCTGTTCAAGATAAAATCCGCCCCGGCCGGAAATCGAACCCGCGACCGAGCGCTTACAAGGCAGATACGCTGCCCTCGGGGATTCTTTACTCCTATTCGAGTCTTATTGTTAATTCAATTTTATGGTCAATATAAATTAAATATTTTTTTATTATTATTTGTATTTATTAAAGTTAAATTAAATATTAAATGGTGTTTGTATAAATTTCTCATCTTCAGGTTGGAATCTTGACCCAATGCATAAAGGAGAAGACGGTGTTCAAAATGAATCCAGCTACCACTGGGAACATACTTCTCAAGATAAACGCTAAACTCAATGGCATCAATCACTATGTGAAGGAATTGAAGAAGTAAGTAGACTCTATAGTTCAGACTTGTCTGGCAGAGCAGACCAGCAAACCCCTAACCAGCCTCGTTAGTTGGTAGTTGAGCTGTATTTTATTATGGTACTTTTTTCTATTCCATCAAAGAGATTCCGCTTTGGCGTTCCCACTTGCTGCTAGAGGCCATTTGTGTATTTTTATTTTTTATCTGAAAGAGGGCCTCTGAGTAAAATTTTGTATTTTTTTGAAGAAAGGGGAATGTTTTAATACATGGGTTTCTTTGGTAAACACCATGGAATATGCTTTGGCAGTCAGGGTGTTGAAGTTGAAAATTCAGATCTCCTTGGCGGAACTAGTTCCCGCCTTCCCGCCCGGGGCGAACATTATACTAAACAGATGTGGTTCGTTCCTAGAACGGCGGGTTTTGTCCTATCCTGTCCTCTCTTAGATTTCGTGACGGTAATTGTATCTAGTTGCACAGTTCCCTCTAACAAACCTCCTAAAAAGAACCGAGTCTTTAATGAAGTATTTGGTTGTTGCAGGCCGAAGATTTTGGGCAAACCCACAATCATATTCGGAGCCGATGTAACTCATCCTTCTCCAGATGAGACAAGCATTCCCTCTGTAGCTGCTGTAAGTGCTGGTAGCTTAGTAAACTGTAGACCTCACTCATTTTTTTTTTTTTTTTTTTTTTTTTACCAAAGAAGAAGGAATAACAAGAAAGAAGAAGGA
Organism: Diaphorina citri; assembly: GCF_000475195.1. NCBI lineage: Eukaryota > Metazoa > Arthropoda > Insecta > Hemiptera > Psyllidae > Diaphorina > Diaphorina citri. The sequence continues at coordinate 9,248 of NW_007379505.1, forward strand.
AGTAACTTAGGGTAGAAACACACTATTATTGGGTACAATTGTCCTACATACTGGACTCCGCACACAGGAATTTCGTCAGAAAGACCCCCATGTCAGAAAGATGAAGTTCAAAATTTTCCCGTAGCATTGTAGACCTTACCACTTACAGTTCCCTCTATCAAACCTCTTAAAATAAAACTAAAATAACTATCGAGGAATCATTATTTAATTAAGTATCTTCAAGAAGTAAAATTAAAAAATTAAAAGACAATTGAGATTCGACTATCAACAAAATATTTGGTGAGTTTTCGAGAATACTCAGATTCTCATCATCAGACCAAGATCGCGAGAGAGGTGTTCACTCTTCGAGCGCTGGAGTTGAAGTTAAAAACCTCTTTAAAAAAAAATCCTACTATCACTCCAAAATAGATAAGCACATTCTTTACCAATGCGAATTTATTTTCAGATGGCTCTCAGAGATCGTGTGGGTGGCATGAAAGTGATCTACCAGATTCCAAATCAGCCCTCAAGCAAGAAGATCTACAAGGTCAACAAAATTGTGGGCAGTGCTCTGACCGAAAGGTAGGGATTTGCGGTTTTTTTTTTATTTATTATTATTTTATTTTTAAGATGAGTGTTTCACCACCGTTTTTATTTCGTAGCAATGAAACACCTGCTACATTAGAAGCAAGTGGTCTATGTCGTAATATCGTAGCTTGCCCATCCCGTAGTATGCCTCTCTTCAGATAGGCGAGAAGAGACACGATACTTCCCATTTAGGTGCTGAAATTGTTTGCAATATAAAAATGAGGGCAATAAGGAATGCAATAATAGTGCAATATCTTTTGAATGAGCTTAATGTCGTCGAGGATCGAGGAAAGGAGTGGTTTTGATCAGGTTGAAAGAAGAGATGAGAGCTTACATAGGGAAAAGAGTTGAGAAAATAGAAGTGAGGGGGAGAAAAGGGCGAGGAAGACCGAAGAAAAGGTGGAAAGATTACATAAACAAAGACTAGAGAGAAAAATTCATCAGGATATGAGGTAGGTACACAATAGAGCTACCTGGAAAAGAAACGCCGACCCTATTTATATTTAAATAGGAAAAGAAGAAGAAGAAGGAGAATATGTCTAAATTGAAAAAAGTTGCAGAGGTACATAATTAATTATAGATGTGACTCATGCTTTAAATTTTCATTTCCACAGGTTCAAGCCTGACAAGGGAGGTCCAGAGATCACCATTGCTGATTACTTCGCTCGTAGTAAGAATTATCGTCTGCAGTATCCCAAGTACCCTTGCTTCCAAGTGGGATCTATTCAAAATAACAGTCGCATCCCTTGTGAGGTAAGAATACCTCTAAGCAGAGAACAGCTGAGGCCTTAACCTTACCTAGTGGTTACTTTCCACTTTAGAGATTGTAATTTCAAGTCCATAGTTTAGACTGCCAGGGTAAAGGGACTTTTCACTATAAAGGCCCGTTCTCATTTGTGGTGAGTTTCATGCGATTTTTTTTTTTTTTTTATGTCCTTGTAGGCAATGAAATTTAAATGAGAGTGTTCCCACTACACAGGACACAATCGGTCAGTACAAACAAGGTATATTCTATTTAGTCCATGTTTCGGGGTCGAGTGGATTGGAACACATCACATGCCTTCGGGCACACTCCATTTGTCAAGGGTCTAGGTTTTCTTTTCCCTTGGGATCAATTCAATTTGAAGAAACCTTTTACTGATGAATTTTCATTTTCCCTCAGCTTTGCACCGTGAAGAACTATTTACTGATGAATTTTCAATTTGAAGAAACTATTAACTGATGAATTTTCAATTTGAAGAAACTATTACTTAACTGATGAATTTTCAATTTAAAAAAAAAAAAATTTACTGATGAATTTTCAATTTGAAGAAACTATTTACTGATAAATTTTCAATTTGAAGAAACTATTCACTGATGAATTTTCAATTTGAAGAAACTATTCATTGATGAATTTTTAATTTGAAGAAACTATTTACTGATGAATTTTCAATTTGAAGAAACTATTCATTGATGAATTTTTAATTTGAAAAAAACTATTTACTGATGAATTTTCAATTTGAAGAAACCATTTACTGATGAATTTTCATTTTCCCTCAGCTGTGCACCGTGCTTGGAGGCCAGATTTCCAACAAGAAAATGAACGAGTCGCAAACTGCAGCCATGGTGAAAGCTGCCGCTACCGGGACAGACATTAGGCGTGCCAAAGTTATGGATGCCATGAGGAAGATCAACTTTGGCGGCTCTAGACTGCTGCAGGACTTTGGTATCGGGGTGTCCAACACTATGGAACGGGTGAATGCGCGCGTACTTGATCCGCCCTCTGTGGGATACGCGGGCAGAGATGTAAGTGTTATTTTGTTGTCATTTTGTAATTTTGTTTTGTTCATTTGTAAATAATGTTAATTTTGTTTTGTTTATTTGTAAATATTGTTTAATCCTAATAAAGAGTTGTATAATAATAATAATAATAATAATAATAATAATAAGTTGTACTTTTTACCCCGCCCAGCCGGATACTTACTACGCCCAACGTTGCTTAACTTCAGTGAGAACTCAATTGTAAAGCTCTTGGGAACTCAAAGTAAAGCCTTAATGTAACGGTGAGAGGAGAAGGGCACAGGACTGTAAGAGATGCCCGATTTTGGGACATTTTTTTTTTTTTTTTTTTTTTTTTTTGGGAACTATCTTTTCATATCCGAGCATAGCCGAACCCTGTTCATAGCCGCAGCCTTGGGCCCGAATGGGACAAAAATAATATGTCAGAACAGATAATATGTCAGTATCTTTATGTCACTTTCTGATCACGACGTGTATCGTGACTTCACAACTGAACTTTTTCATTAGAACGGCAAATTTAAATTGAATTTTCGACCTTTTAAAGATACTTTTCCCGAGTTTTATCGTCGAGATTTTTTTTCAACCCAAATACATATGTACCTATCCTCTATTGTATTTTAAAATTAAAATTATTCCAGGTGACATCGAGCTACGATCCAGCCGCATTTAAGTACAACATGATGTGGAATCTGCAAGATCCGAGACAGGAGATTATTGTCCATCTGGAAACGATTGTCCGTACTCAACTCATCTATTTCTACAAGGTAAGGTATCTTGTTAACACTTTGAGTGTCCAAGCAAAAAGGGTGTAGTTTACGACTATGTCAGTCATGAAGGGTGTCCCCATAAGAACGCAAGATTTGAAAGGGTCATAACTTTGTTATGCGTTGTTTTATATTGCCTAATCTTTGACAGATTGATTGTAAACATATCAAAATTAGTCATCATGAAGTCTAAAACTGTTCAACAACGCGTTAGCACAATAAAATCGACACATGATAGTGTCATTTTCCGTTGTCCAAATAGTGTCATTTTCCATTTTGGTAAGGAGAAATGGCCTCCATGATCATGTAATTTTACCCCCCTAGACTACTTTCTGTGAGGGTATCTAAAGTCACAGGTTTACACCAACAAACCCACAAGCTTTGAAGCATTAAAAGGTGAAATTGAAAGTTGCATCAACGAGATACAGCCTGATTTCCTCGACTTTGTCATCGAAAATTTTGTCAAAAGGAAACGAATGTACCATCAAAGTCAAGGAGGTTATTTGTCTGGTTATTGTTCCATACAAAATTTCAGAATGTTTACTTCTCAAATCATCTAAGAAGTCCATTTTTTCCCATGGAGAACCATGTTTTATCAAACAATCAAATCTTGCGTTCTTGGGTCTTTAGACATCAGAAAAATGTGTACCACACTACCTAAACACACATTAAGTAGTTAACCAGTAGCATGCACAATTACTACAATGAGTCACCTGAACCTAATAGCTTGGCAAGATTGGAAATTTACAAGTCTCTTGCGAACTATATGGCAATGGGACACCCTTTATTTGGCGAGCATACTCAAAAAGCCCCGCCGAGGCTTAAATGTAGGGGCAAATATGGGTGAAGCTTCTACGAGGATGGGTGAAGCTTCTACGAATCTACGAAGCAGAGAACGACAACGGCGACCAAAATACATTTTCCTCCCAGTTTTAGGGTTTCTAAAAGTTGACTGACTCCTTTCTGCTGCTGTCCATTTAAATTATTGTCGTGATACTCAAATATTTATAGGGAGTAAAAAATACTTGGATTTTGATGATTTATTTTATTTTGTGTTTCTAGGTTAACAAGGTGAAGCCCGTTCACATTATTTTCTACCGTGATGGTGTCTCTGAAGGACAATTCCAAGCGGTTATGAGTAAGTATATGAGGCATCTCACTTTAGCACATTACCTGTGCTAATGTATTACCAGTGTAAAAAGATTATTCAAATATGGAAATTGAAGGCAAATAAGGCACTTAGTACTGCTGCGATATCCACAAAAGTAGAGAAAAGACTCTGCTTTCACACAATTAAATATACGATTTTCGGAACAAATGGAAACAGATCAATGCCGATCGGCGAATGCCGAGTGAGTGGAAACGCACCAGTAGGCAGATGGCAGTCACCATTTATGACGTTCCAATTTTTACAGGCTCCTATAAAATGAAAAGAAGTAATAAGAATAATATTGATTAAAAAAAAAAAAATCCAAAGGGAGATGTGGCCCATGCTCCAACAGGAGTGTTGCAGGACTTTCATATACAATTTTCACAGGTGCCGAGATAAGCGCGATCAAGCGCGCCTGCCAGGGAGTGGAGGCCAATTACAACCCGAAGGTGACTTTCCTAGTCGTGCAGAAACGTCACCACACGCGCTTCTTCCCCACCTCGCCCAGTGAGGGGGATGGCTCTCGGAATAACAACGTACGTCCTGGCACTATAGTGGACACGACGATCACACATCCCACCGACCTGGACTTCTACCTTGTCAGTCATCAGAGTATCCAGGTGAGAAACCGGTTTACCTACGGTAGCGTATGCCGTGACGTCAAACTTCACGATTTACCGGTATTTTTGAAATCAATTTATCTCGGTATCTAGAAGTCGTAGAAGAAAAAGAAAAATTCAGTTGGTCCTCATTTTTCCTGCTCTATGACTTTGAAACATCGCCTAAGTAAGCGCAACTGATCTATTCCTCGGTTATGTTTCCAGGGCACGGCTCGGCCCACCAAGTACTACCGTCTCTGGGACGAGTACAATCTGACCGACGACGAAACCGAAGAGATGACCTACTACCTGTGCCATCTGTTCTCCCGCTGTACTCGCTCCGTGTCGTACCCCGCACCCACCTACTATGCCCATCTGGCTGCCTTCCGGGGTCGCGTCTATATCAAGAACCGCCATCTGGATATGAACAATTTGCCGCGCGAGAATCAGGTGCACCAGGCCAACGCCGAGTTCCTCACGAACAACCCGATGTATTTCGTGTAAGCTCGGGAGACATCGTGATGAGCCGTGCAACATCGCAACACTTCGTGATAGATTGAGATAATACTTCGGGAGACATCGCGCCGATTCGCGTAACATTGTAACACTTTGTGATAGATTGAGATAATACTTGGTCTAATATCATGACATTGTTCGGGAGACATCGTGACGATTAGTGTAACATCGCAACACTTTGAGATTGAGATGTACTTCGTGTGAGATTGTACAAAAGGGAAAAAAAGGTATTATACTCGTATTCCTATACCGTAATGGAAAAAAAGTATATCTCCAAATTCGTGTGATTTCACGACGATTGAAAATGAATGTTGGTTGATGTTGATGTTGGTTGGTTCATTTATCTCACACCTTCACAGATATTTAGAATATATTATTTTTTATATTATTACTTTTTATTTTAGATTTACAATCTACATAATATATATATTAGGAATTTAGGAAAATGGCCTAATGGTCCAAATTCCAGACATTTGTAAACAACAACAAACAAGCATATAGTCTTATGTACACTAGTTAAGTTTTAATATTGTTTAAGCAAGGGGATTTTTGATTCTGTTCCTATCTCCTCATTCCTTGTTGAAATAATTCCAAGAGAATTTTGCATTTTAGAATAAGATCAGGTGGTGGTATCTAGATAAATAGATCATACATTTTATACTAAAATTACCTACTTTCAAATTGGAAAAAGGGGAAAGCCTCTTTCCAGGCAACATTTCCCCATTATTTCCAGTTTGTTTAACAGTTTTTATTCATAACATTACCTATTTATTGTAAGGTTTTTTTTTTTACTCATATTCTGTTTGTGACAAAAAAAAATTGTATTACTAATCACATTACATTGTAAAAAATGGTTCTTATTAACTTACCAGCTTACCACTCTTACTAGTTATAATCTCGCTCGCATCAGTATATTGGGTTCAGAAAATTTCTCTGACCATCCAAAGGGACAATTGCTCGATGATCATGAGCACGTTACTCTCGAGCAGGAAAGTATTTTACTTGTAGAAATAAAAATCGGAGTTTAGCCTACAGTTAAGGAAAAATTGGGGCTCTCTAGGCTTCTCCTGAACTTGGTGTATACGTGTATAGTATTCCATTAAAAAAGGTGCATTTTCCTTTCGGGAAATTGACCATTCAGTTTCTATTGAAGCAGTGGTAATTTTCCCGAAGGGGAAATAACTACAATACTAATTAAAGTGAGATTTCCATATTTTATACTATTCGCGACCGAATTGTGTGACGCATTTTGAGAAACCATGATAGAATCGCACGACCGGGGTGACAGTTTGAGAAGCACTGAAATCGGAAAAGAAGTTGTTGTAAACACGCGCTAACTTCTAACTCATACAGAAGTTGTTACAGGTATTGCCAGGTTCACACTTGTACAACACTAAAGCAGCGTTTGAAAACTCACCGTTTCAATCGGTTTATAAATCATAAATCGGTGCTTGTGTTTTGTGTTGTGAACTGCTGTGATAAGTGACAAGTGGAATCTGAAATCTGGATTCTTTATTATCCTCATCTGTCTGGGATCTCTCATCTCCCCTAGTTTCTTGCTTTCTTGTTTTATGATTATAAATCCTTCCCTGCTAGTCTTGTCAGTAAAGTCAGTTACAGTTATTCACCATTCTCCATTTAGACCCTAGCCTGTTGTCAAAGAGTACCTTCAGAAGTAGCAAATTAAAAATCATCATTCCAGTCCAGTGGTAGAAATCCTCAAGTCTACCATATCACAATGTTCACTCTAGGAAGCTTGCTGGAAGCAGGAATCCTTGTACTGAATGCCATCTGTATCCTCAACGAAGAGAGGTTCCTTTCAAAGTGTAAGTCTACCAGTAACCAGCTGTTCTTTAGCAATGTATGTGCTACTTGTGTTGAGGTGCAACTGCTTCCCGAAGGGCCATATCTCTTACATGGAGTGACACTTGTATTTTGGTCCCTGGGGATAATTGTCACCTTCATTTGGGGACAAGCACCTGCTCATATCTACCTTACTCAGCCTGAGAGGGGCTGGGAAAATCCATCAGTATTCAAATGCATAGAAGTCACCTATCCAGATATTTGTATCTGTGGTACTTGTGCAGAAGTCACGTCCGTGGAATATTGCTACCAAAGGAACTGGCACAAACAAGCAGTGACCCTGGTTATTATAGGGTTAGGTTAAACACAAGAAGGAGTTTTCACAATTAGAGCAGTGATTAGTGTTATTATAGGGTTAGGTTAAATACAAAAACGAGCTTTTCTTTTCCACGGACATGACTTCTGCATAATTACTGTATCTGTAGGTAACAAACAAACATTGCTTGACTTCAGTAAACCTTTGTGCTCTGGTAGATTCTAGTTGCTAGTATGGCTGAGGATCAAAAGAGTACATAGTTGCAAGTAGTGGTAGTTGGAAATACCAAGACTAGTACATTGTAAATACCTACCTAGTAAATTCTGTTCAACTTCCTTTGATTTCAGTTTACTCAGCAAACCCTTCTGTTCATGGGTTTGGAGAACAGCCCTCAATCAAGTCTCAGTTTATTAATTTGATCAAATCAATTAGAACAGTGATGAGAAGTAAGTTTCCTACATGTTTATTAGAGTGGACTTGAATTTATTGGGTTATGTGCATTCTTATGTGATCTGCAAAGTTTGCTCCATGTAAACATGCCTCAGTGATCAAGATGCTTGCCAGATAAAGAGGGCACAGTTTTGATCCCAACTGAGGCATGAAATTATATATTTGAGAACAGAATGGCCATGAAAGTTCCATACTACAGTAAGTAGATCTTGAGATTTAATGCTTTGAGAAGCCAGCCTAGTTAGCTTAGTTGGTGGTGCGTCTGCTTGTAAGTGCTAGGCCGTGGGTTTGATTCCCGCCTGGGGCAAATTTTATCCTGATGGGATAATGTTCGTTCTTGGAACGGCTGGCTTTTTCTTATCCTGTCTTCCTTCTCTCTTCGATTTCGGGACAATAAGACCATAGAAGTTACAGTTCCCTCTATCAAACCTCTTTAAAAAAAAGCTTTTCTACTATTACCTGTATTGACTCTTGATTATTATTATTTATTATTATTATTATTATTTTATTTATTTATTTTATTTTTTATTTTTTTTTTTTTTGTTTCAGTTCCTCTGATATTTGTCAATATATTAGCAATAACATATAAACTTATACTTGGATAGCATTGAAGGAAAATTAAATTCCAAATGTGTAAATATGATACATCAATTGTCAAGAGCACACTACTATGGATAGGTGATGTGTAATCAGTGGTGTATATCCCACCTCCTTACCCCTGTGGTATTGGGGCTTGGACATTTAGGGACTCATACCCATAATATACAGCTGAAAACATCTGGCTATAATTTTTCTGTCCAGTGCACCATTGCTTAGGTATGGAATAAAGCCTAGGTCCCCTGTGAACATTATTTTTGTCAAAAACCATAAATGCTTCTTGGAGTTCAAGTCTTTATTCTCATTATTCTCAGAAGTGGGCCTGTATCCCCCCCCCCTTAAGATACTAACCTTTGAGGCCTTTTGATGCAATAGTCCTATTGGCTTTATACCTTTTTTTTCTGTGGAACTTGAACCAGCTCTACTAGTACCAACTACAATAATTTGTACTCTAAGATCTTATTCTAATGGGAGCTGAAAAATTAATTTTAATCAATCAATAAAATTATTTATTTATTTTATTTTTATTCCTGTCATTTATTTATTTATATTTATACAATTTCAATGCTCACTGCAACAAGCTTTTAACTTGCTTTTTTTTACCTTGAGAGTGTAAGAAGGCACAGGCACTTGTTCAAATCCCAACCAAGTTGGGTAGTAGAAAGTGCCTTAGGTGTAAACCCTGCCAAACAATTACTCTGCACTCAATAGTCAAAAAATTCAAATTAGTTTTTATAAACTTGTAGGTATATTAAACATTAAGCTACAAAAAATATGAAGTTTTCAACTTGAATTATTTAGAGTTGAGGTAGCTCATGGATAGGTGTATGGAAAACAAAATCTTGTGGGAATAGCTTACTTGCATGAGGGTACATTAGTTTATAACTCTGTCTTATAGTAACTTCAGCCACACCAGCAATGTCTCCAATTTCTTTCTGACTTCTTTTATCACTAGAAGCTTGACTGGCCATATAAATAGCTGCAGCTGCAACTGAGATCGGAGACCTTCCAGGAACAATGTCTAACTCAACAGCTTTCCTTGCAATGTGTGTTGCAGCTTTCTGAACCATATTAGGCAAGGATAAGTTGGAACAGAATCGAGACATGAAATCTCCAGTGGTGATCAAATCTACAGAAGTTTCCAAAGCCTTCAGAATCAATTTGAAACAGCGGCCTATTTCTTTTTTACTGATCTTACTGACGGCACAAATTTCTTTGAATGTCCGAGGAACACCTTCCTGTCGGCAAGCAATGTACAGACATGCACTGGCAATTGCATCATTGGAACGACCTGAAATCAAACATTTAGGAGGATAAGTTATAGCAGGAAACACATATGAAAAAGACAGCTCATTTTATTGACAAGCAAGAAATGATCATGTTCTGACCTACTTGTACATATTTAACATTAAAAACATACCTTTAAGATTTTTCCCATCATGGACTTGCTTGAACAGGTTGTTAGCTCTGTCTACAATGGTTTTGGTTAAATTAATTCTGTCAGCCATGGAATTAATTTCTCTGATAGCATTCAGCAGTGCTCTGTCGGATGAGTTCATTGTTCTTCTATTTTGATATTTGGACATGCCAAAGCCATCAAAGGATGCATCACCACGGCCAGGTCCAATCATTGTTGATAGATCAGAACCATTGAGCAGAGGATTTTCTGGGCCACCCACACGAGAAGGATCTACACCAGACTTTTCATTACTAAAAGTTCTCCACTCTGAACCAACATCAATTACCCTGAAATGACAAAGATTCACAACTGTAAATAAGTCCCTCCTGCTTGAAAGTCTCAAGAGAGAATAATATGAATTTGCATCAAAAATCAGTCATATGTACAATAGTTTCTCGGTACAAAACAGGCTGACCTTTATTTGATTTTTATTTTCTGCACAATTTTATTTATTATTATATTAAGGCAGTCTCTTCTTGATCCCTTGTGTGCCATGTCCATTTTTATTTAGGACTATTGCACTGCCTTTACTATATTTTACTTACCTATCTCCTACAACCAGGCCACACTCTGAGCAGATCTGATCTCCTGCACGGTAGTCTTCAATAAGTGGAGCATCTGGGTGCTCATAGCAGCACACTTTGTTTATATTCATGTCAAACCTGAGAAGTAAAAGATCAAAATGGGAAGTATTGTGTCTCTTCTCGCCCATCTGATGAGAGGCATACTACAGGATGGGCATGCTACGACACAGGCCACATGCGTCTAATGTAGCAGTTGTTTCATTGCTACAAAATAAAAACGGCAGTGGAACACTCATCTTAAAAAAAAAAATATTAAACCTCCAAAGGCACAGCAAACTGAGTGTCATTGTGTAATCCTCTAGAGCAGAGGTTCTCAACCGGTGGTACGCGTACCACTGGTGGTACGCGGATACATTTTAGGTGGTACACAGTCATATATTAGTCGCAGTCATATGAATCGTTCCCAAGAAGAACGGCCTATGTGATTTTTGCTACTTTTCAGGAGAGACATTTTAATACAGTGATGTGGAAATTTATCCCAGAATTATGTTTTCTTGCACATAGGCCCTTTTACATGAAACCTTTCACTTCTTACTGTACTTAGAGGGATTTTATAAAGAATATAAAGAAAAGTCTGTAAAGGATTCTGAATGTTAACAATGAACTTATTATTATTATTACTTTGCATGAATTACAAGGCTCTATGACTTTGAAACATGACCCAAGTAAGCGCAACTGATCTATTGGAAACAATAACCTAAGTGTGTACTTCTTCAAGATTTTATGACTTTCAGAGGAGAGAAGTGACTTTGAAAACAGTTGCTATATGATCAGTTATTATTTACTCACCTAGATTCTTGTAGATTTCACCCAGAGCAGTATGGAGACATCAACCAAGGCAACTCCTTCAGAGTCTGAACTTTCTCAGTCTTGCCATGAAGAGGTTTTTTGATTTATTTATGCTAAAACCCTTTAGACAAGACTGTGAAAAACTCAGATGAATTTCACCATGGCAATTATCATTGATGGTTCATATCAAACTCTTCATTATTCAATGAGGATGGAATTTAAGCCAAGTTTATTTTCATTGAATATGTACAATATGACACCTGGGATCTCCAGACTAAAACAGCCTTTTCTGTTTTTGGAAGGTCCTTGGTATATTATCTACCCTTGGGTAAAATTTTTTCCAATTCTCGAGCACTTTTTGAACTACTTACTACCTGTCTGATTTGGTGAATTTTCAATTAATGTCAAAATATTGTCTCATTTCCAGTACAACACAATCAATGAGAGTCAGCTGGGTCACTGCCCGATGGACCAATATGAGATGGCATATGCTCAAGCTCTGATAGACTACAACACTGCCCTGCTCAATGGAGACCCAACACCGAATTTGGTGGACAAATTTGCCTCAGCTGTGGCCCCTTTCCATGATTCAGTGAGTAACACTTACTCTTCGTTTGGGTAATCTCTTTTCCAGAAATGAGAGAGAAGGAATGAAGAAAAGTTTTCCCCCTCTTCATTCTTTCTCCCTTTCTTTGCTCTTTTTCTCTCCCTCCTCTTTTTTTTAGTAAATCTTGTACTCAACTATTTTTCAAGACATTCTTTTACTTTGACATGAAATTTGTAACACTCAAGTTCAAAATATTTGCCATAAATGACCTAATAGTTAGTTCCTGACAATCGCTAACAACTAACAACAACATTATTTCCTTCTAAACATTTCAGAAAGTCAATGACATGTGGGACATGGTGAGGTACATGAGTGAACTTTCGTCTCCGCCCCTGACCACTCAGGATTCCGAAGCTTTCCCCCGTGCTACGCCCCTGATACAGGCTGAGATGATCTCTCAGGCTCGCAAGTACTTGGAGAACAGGTGAGAACACCTTTTAGAATAATTTGAATTGTGTTGAGCATATTTAATAGAAAAGATTTTTTTTTTTTTTTTTTCATCAGTTTTAAAAAATCTGGGTGGAGGACATTAAACAGGAAGTATGCCTGCCTCGGTGGTGTAGTGGTCAAGGCACTCGCCTGGTAAACAGGAGGGCGTGGGTTCAATCCCAGCCGAGGTATGGCAAAAATCAACGAACGATTCAAACATTCAAAACATGCTTCACATTCACACATTCAAAAGAGTATCTCAGCATAGGAGCATCATAGTCAGTACACGCTCTTTGGTCTAAGGCAGAGGTTCTCAACCGGTGGTACGCGTACCACTGGTGGTACGCGGATACATTTTAGGTGGTACGCAGTCATATATTAATAATAACAACAATAATAAAAAATGTTGAATGGTGGGGTTTTAAGACTATAATTAATCAATATAATTGATAAGAAACTAAAAAAATCGTGATTTTATTATGGAACGAATCAAGAAACATCATTAAAAAAATGTCTTAAGTGGGTCTCGATTTTGCAACCTCCACCTTGCTAGCCATATATAAATATAAGGTGGTACGTCAAAATCTCTGAAAATTTCAAGTGGTATGTGTTTACTAAAAGGTTGAGAACCTCTGCTCTAGAGTGTTAGGTAGGTAATACCCGAAAAATAAAATAATCAATTTTTTCTTCTTGATATATCTCTCTTATCTATAACTTAAAGCTTCATAAGCCACTTCCTGATGGTATTAAAAACTTTTTTTCCTTAGAGCAGTGTTTCTTAATTGGTGTCCCGCGGAACCCCTAGGTTGAGCTGACAGCAAGGGTTCCGCGAGATATTTTGGAAAAATCATACACTAGATAAAATGCAGTTTCAAAACGACCATCTTAGACTAGGTATTTATTATTATTATTATTATTATTATACAATTGGATCAAACTTTATTTACAAATACAGATGGCAACAATATAAATACAAGATAAGGTATTTCATCAATATAAATAATAAGGTATTTCATCTTACACAGCTTTTTTTAGAGGTTTGACAGAGGGGACTGTAACATCTAAGGTCTTATCGTCCCGGAATCAAAGAGAGAAGAATGACAGGATAGGAGGAAAGGGTGGGGGGTGCAATCTTGGGGGGGGGGGCAATCTTGAAAGTTCAGGGTTCCGCAAAGATGTTCACCTTTTGAAAAGGGTTCCGCGAGCCAAACTAATTAAGAAACACTGCCTTAGAGCATTAATATAACATGGTTACCTACTGTTGCACACCCAAGGACACCTCTCTCCCGATGCCAAAAGCAGTGTTTTATTAGTCACCTCTATGACTATGAATTCAGTCTTAAATCTAGAATTTTACCTGGATGAAGAAGCCATTCTGTTGATGGCACAACAGCAACACACTGAACAGCTGTGGTGATCGGTGACTGTCAGATTATTTTTTTCTTTTCAAGAAGTTCCAGAAACTTTGAGCTTATCAACCGTGAGCTACCAAGTCTAGTTTTCTTCCAAATAAACTCGATCCAAACTGAGTGATAAGGATATACCAAAAAGGAAAATTATTTCAAAAAGTTTGAACTATTGAACTTTGGCAATTCAAGATAAAAGATAATCTAGGATAGTAGGATAGGATTTTTTTTTTTTTTTTTTGGTACGAATACGAACTTTGAGAAGTTTGCGCATCTAGCATCATAACAAGCAACTTTTTAAAAATCAACATCTTGCCAGCTTCACTCACATTATTTGGAGCGATTGATTTTTTTGAGGTTAGTTTTCGATTTTTCTTTTCTTCTTTTTTAACTTTTTTTTTTCGTCTCTGACTCTGCAGAGTAGCAGAGTTTTTTGCTGTTTGCTGGGATTTTTCCACAGAACAATAATAATATTGTTCTAGACTTCTGAGGGTTTTTCCGATCTTTGTCTAGTTTTTATGTTAGTCTGGATCCTCTGTCCTATCGTTTGGATCTCCCTTGAGTTTTACCTTTTGACAGAGTGAAGTTTCAACCAGTAAAGTAGGCGGATAATCGATCACAGTGGAACTCAGTTGGAAGTGGGGATGTCCAAGGAAACGGTTCTTCTTTACTGAACTGATGGTGATCACAGCTCATCGTTCTACGTATCTTCAAAACTTGGAGATTGGTCCAACCAACCTGTTTATGGTATAATTAGAAGTCCTTCGAGGTAGGTAACAACCAACATTGTAATTTTGACATTGGTGATAAATACCTACCTAGAGTTATTGGGAGTGGTTAAATACATAAAGTAAAGAATACATTATTATTATTATTATTATTTACTCTATTGTTTATAATTACATGTACACAAAATACACAGAAATTACAAGCAAGGGGTGAAATTATTGCCTAAGGCAATCTCTACCATTCAACCCTAAAACAAATGATGTGCCACATGGTTACAATAATGAGGTTAAGTTTACATTCAAATGGTACTAGGTACAAGTGCTAATGAGTGCAAGCTGTTAATGGAGGTGAGAGCTAGTAGTTTTTAAACAGTTTGATCTCACAGCTCTTGGATCCTATGAATTAATATAGAACCCCTGGTTACGTGAAATTTATGGTGCAATGATGAGCTCATGATAGGTACTGTGGATTGGAATCCCTCGGTTGAATCTCCACTTGACAAGATAATTTTTCTAGCATCATGTTCACAAGTAAAACCTGATGTACTTGATTTTTTTTTTTTTTTTTTTTTTTTTTTTTTTTTAAGATGGGAATAATATTTTTAGGGAGCTTTGCTCGGGACATTTGATGTGACGTCATCGCCTACGGGAGCGTATGCCGTGACGTCAAAGTTCACGACGAGGTAGGTGACGCCAAAACTCTATTTACTTAATTACCCGTGGAACAGGCCGTATTTAGGGGGGGATCTTCAGTTTTCTCTTTTACCATAGGCCAGACTCCGAAAATTTGGAGAATCCACCCCCCCAGTCCATTAGTGTTTGAACTCTCAACCCCCCCCCCTTGACAAAATCTTGAATACGGCCTTGCCGTGTAGTTTAAGACGTAAAAAAGAATATTCACCTGGATATCGGGACACGTCAAAGTTCCAACGCCATCTTCGCTGGTCGTGGTGCACTTGGCAGGAATGTGGTTCCAATTCAAACGCCAAGACACCAGAGGGGTTGGTACTCCCACTGTTTCACACGTGATGACGAAAGTGGCTCCAATATCGAGAGTAACTTTGGGGGGTGGGTTGGTCTTAATGTACGCAGGGGCTGAAATGAAACAAATCAGTGGTTTCTAACTCGGATAATATTTGATTAAATAATAAATTATCATAATCTAAAAAGAAAAAACTCACATGCTCGTATGTATTTTGTAAAAAAAAAAAAAAAAAAAAAAAAAAAGAGAGAGGACATGCTCGTATGTATTTTGTAAAAAAAAAAAAAAAAAAAAAAAATAGAGAGAGAGCTAGTGGGGTAGTATAAATGCAATCAGTTTAGCTCACACAAAGTACCCCTGTTTTGATTTTACATACATGTCATCGTGATTTCTCAATTTCTTTAGCCTTAAGATACCATTTTACGGTAAACAAATTGAGAAATCGCAATGATCTCAGGTACCATAAGCTTTGTACAAAACAATACATTTTACATTCGTACGTCGTTTTGCGTCTGCTTTAAAGCCAACACTTGTTGAAGAAGAGTGCACTATTGAAAATTACAATACGAGTGGGTACATTTAGAAATATATCGCTCTCGGAATATTGACTCTTTCGAAGAAGGGAAATAACCCGGCTCAAATATCAAACTAAAATGATACGCGTACGTACTTTGTTTTAAATTTGATTTACGAAAAATATTGCATGCTATTGATATTGCTTTGTAATAATACCTATGTAATAAAATACTTATCTGATACAAAGACGTACGATTTTTACTTCGCGAACGTTTATTAGGTACCTATCCGATGTTTAGTGTGTACCAGACCAAAGTCCTAGTTAGAGACGCTACAATATCTACGTAAGTAAAACTCCTATATTTCTACTTTATTTATTACAATAATATACGAAATTCTTCTTCCTTTTCTTCCTCGCCCTTTCCCGTGTTCAGACGGGGTCGGCGTTTCTCGTCAGCCCCTCAATCAGTTTTTGGTCCGAAAATTTTCTCCCATATATCGGTAGGATGGAAAATGCAATTAGGTGAGTGCATTTTAAACACACTTCGCAAGCACAAAAGAGAAATTTATTAGGGGGAATCTGCAACCGTGAATGGATCGTAGAAAATGGTCAGTGACGAAAACTTTTATTGAACCACCCTTAAGTCTCAGATTGAAAATCGATATCTCATGATGTTTCACTTATCGTAGAAAATTGTAAAAAATATCTGTTCCTGATAGAGATACGAGTAGATGTTAGGTATGAACAGAAACATAATGCAGGTGGGAAAATTAAATTGTGGAGGTGAACTTTTTCGAAAAATAACAATACATTTTTCGATTCTTGGAATCTAAAAAAAAAAATAATAATAAACAATAAAAAAAAAAGTGCAGAGAAATATGTTTTCAGGGAAAGGATGATTTTTAAGCCGAAACGGCATTGAGCTGAAAGCTAAAATACCTAAGTAAACATTGCAATATGGACAGTGCAAGGTACCTACTGACCTACTCGTACAATATAGGTACTGGCAAAATGTTTATTCCTAAACAGATTTTTACACTCTATTATTTCGTTTTTTTTTGGTTGTTTTTCTTCTTTGTTTCTCGTTTTTTTTATTATTATTATTATTATTATTATTTTTTTTTTTTACGACGCTCTTACTAGTAAGTTTTATTTATTACTATCAGTTTTATTATTGGGGGCCCTGGATGGGGAGGGCTGTGTGAGTCCGGGCCGTAGGGAAAGAACAGGAAGTAGACCAGCATAGCCTGTCTAGGCGACTTTAAACAGGGAATATACCAGTTAAAATTCCCCTTGCTAAAGGATTAACAAAGGTTGAGCACCTATGACTTGCATCCACTCGTAAAATTTTGTAGCCAAAACCAAATGTCAGCCCAAAGGCTATTACCCAGGGCTGATTGAGGACTGGCGAAAAACGCCGACCCCGTCTGTATACGGGAAAAGGCGAAGAAAAAGAAGAAAAGATTCTGCACATTTATTTCCGGTTTTAAAAGATGAGTGTTCCACCGCCGTTTCTATTTCGTAGCAATGAAACAACTGCTACATTAGACGCATGTGATCTGTGTCGTAGCATGCCCATCCCGTAATAATTATAGTTGGTAAGTGTTTATAGTTTACCTTCTATTCAAGAGTCTGTTTCTCTCCTACCCAGGTACCAAGTCTTCATGAACAACAAGCTGAGCCAGTCTCTAGCCGAGGTACGTCGCGGAGTGCCCGGGACCTACTCCTTGGTCACGGCCTTTGTCCGCATTCAAATATCTTCGGGTGCCATCTCCCCGTTGGGGCTTGATGACCTACAGGTGGACAACCTACCCTATTGGGTACTCCTGTACTATCTGCTTCGGTGCGGGGATTTGGAGTCGGCCATTTCCGTGACGAAAAACCTTGGACCCGGTAAGAGAAAAACCTTGGATCCGGTAAGAGGTCAGTATTTTGTATAAGGTGTTCAGCCTTACTAAAAAAAAAAAGTTAGTGCCCGTCTATGTGTGGCCTAGTGGTTGAGCACTGACTTTCAACCGAGTGGTGTTGGGTGTCACCTGCCCACAATACCTAGCTGAACCACGAGATGTCCACCACCTAATTGCATGTCCAGCAAAACCCACCAACCTGGACCCTAATTCTCTATGGAGCCATTTTCGTATTCAGATAGGTACGTTCTAAGGTAGGTAGGTAGGTAAAAACTTGGAAAAAAAAACTGACTTGAAAAACTGACTTTTGATGATCAAGACACTCGCCTGGTTCAGCCGAGATAAGTAAGGAATTTTACTAACATTACGTGATTAACCACATCAATAGTAGCCTAATTACTGCTTGGGTAAAGCGACTTTTTTTAAGAACAAATAAGCACCATGTGTAGCCAAAACCAAAAGTCAGCCCAAAACAATCACCCTAAGGCTGACGAAAGACGCCGACCCCGTCTGAACACGGTAAAAGGCGAAGAAAAAGAAGAAATGAGCAAGATTATTATTTCTCCCCCAGGTATGAACGAGATGTACAGAGTGCTGTTAGACTTGAAGGAGAACGGAGGAAGCAGAGTGTCAAGTAAAATGGAGCGAGCAATGAAAAATCAGTACAAACCTTACGTGAGAAACTCCTCTGATCCCTACAAGCGACTTGTGTATTCAGCCCTAGGTGAGTAGGTACCTAAACCTAATACAATAAAAATCAAATCAATCAAATCATAAATCCTTTGTGGTAAAGTAGAGCTTTTTTCACAACTTTTCTGCATATCACAGCATTACCTAAACCTAATACAATAAAAATCACCTGCCTCGGTGGTGTAGTGGTCAAGGCGCTCGCCTGGTAAACAGGAGGGCGTGGGTTCAATCCCAGCCGAGGTATGGAATTTAACTTCGTCACTGCTATCATCACAATCTACACCGGTATCACACTGGAATGACTTGGGAATGCATTGTCGTCGGTTGGCGCATTGGAATTGAGTGAACGAGCATGGGGAACCTGCAAAAAATAGTAGAATGAATTAAGAAAATTTAACCAGAAGCAATGACAAGATTCTAAAAATATTTTCTAAACGGAATACTATGTCAAGTAGCATTATAACTGGAGAATGAATTAGAATACTTTGTCCTTGTACCTAGCCAAGTGAACACCCTAGTCAAGTAAAGACAAAGTATTCTAATTGATTCTCCAGAAATTCTAAAAGGTAAATTGCCCACGAGCCCAGGGCCCACTTTGAACTAAACTTGGTTTGCATTGTGATGCCTAAATGACCACCTTATTTGACATCTGGTTTCATATTTTTTTATTCCCCTGTTCTGGTCTACGGTCTCATATACATATTATATCACTCTCTTTTACTCCATTTCATGACGTCATAATTATACTCGTATGCCTTTCAACACAGGACTATAGACTTGGGAATAATTCAGTTGGGACCACAGTTGGGGCTTGGAAAAGGAATTCAGCTCACCTGGTGGATTGGTTGGGCAGTCCTTCTCATCTGACCCATCCAAACAATCATCATCGCCATCACAACGCCAGGTTTTCTGGATACAACGTCTGTTGGAACACCGGTACTCGTTTGGTTCACACCCATAGGTACCTGGAAGAAAGAACAAAAGGAAAGACGGGATAAAGAAAGATAGAAAGAAAGGAAGGAAGGAAGGAAGGAAGGAAGGAAGGAAGAAAGAAACAAAGTGAGAGAGAAAAAGAGAAAGAAAGAAAGGAATAAAGAAAGAAAGAAAGAAGAAGAAGAAAAAAAAAAAACAAATTAATTAACGATAAACATACCAATCACAACACGTTATAGGGCTGTTTTAAGATTTTTTGAAACAGATTAATAGATTTTTCGCAACCAAAATTACCGTCCGTTAATTGAACTTTAATTATGGTTGCAAAGCTTAAACAACTAAGGAACTAACTTCTTGAATAAATGAAGTGAAGTATAATAGAATATTAAGGAAGGAAGGAAGGTAGGTAGGTAAGTAGGTAAATAAATAGCTACTTACTGCATCTCATTTCGTCAGAACCATCGCTACAGTCATAGTTGCCATTACAAACTTTAGATCTGGATATGCATTCTCCGTTCGCGCACGTGGCTTCGTTTTGGGCGCAGGCTCTGGGTGCGGGGGTTGTTGGATCGATCCCTGGAAATGGAAAAATTATTCGGTGGATAAATCAAATGATATCAGACGACGTCGTAAAAATTCAAAATATATTGATATGATCGAGCGAATTTCAAACACAACTTCTTGACATCTTCTGACGGTTCTATTCGTCCGTGCAAGGTGGGTTTTGATTTTTTGAGACAGATAATTATGTGTGATGCATTCCTAGGGTGTATCATGTCTATGATTAATTCATAGGGTATGGGGTCAATTTTCAAAGTTGACTTGAAAAAGTCCATTCTGGATAACTAAAAAAAAAAAAAAAAAAAAATTTACATTTTCAAACACCTTCTTTCAAATAAACACATACAAACAGTAGGATAAAAAACCAAGCAACCAAATTCTGTCAA
>NW_007379505.1:29903-49972 GCF_000475195.1 Diaphorina citri
TAAAAAAAAAAAAAAAAAATTCAGCCAATCAGATTGCTTACACCGAGGTTAAATCTTAAACGGAGCACAAACTCACTTTGAGGTCCCCGGCTTTAAATGGTGTGTTCTATTTCTCAGGTGAAAGCTACTACGAAGCGAGCACGAACCCCTCCCTGTACTTCCAAATGTTACTCCTCACGGGCCAGTATGAGGCAGCCCTGGAGTTCTTGGTTCGAACCCCGCGCCTTAGATGTCACGGTGTTCATATGGCCATAGCCCTACTGAAGACTGGATATCTGGCTGTAACAGGTAATAGAATAGTGTTATCCTGCCAGAATGATACTGAAAAGTCCCTTTTTTTCCCGCATTCTAAACATGGTCTTATATTGTATTTCATAGATAAATTAAAGTTTACAAATATGTAAAAATTGTTATGTTTAAATACAAATATGTTTAAATTGAAAAAAAAGTGATAAAAGTATAGTCCGTACTGGTAACTGATTTGTAGTTCAAAGCCCGCAACTCAGATGTCATGGTGTTTATATGGCCATAGCCCTACTGAAGACTGGATATCTGGCTGTAACAGGTAGCTAACTGCTTTGTAGTCCGTAGGTTCGAAGCCTGTCGCTCAGATTGCACAATGTTCTTATCTTCATAGTATTAGATGGGTCTTAAATTCGAAAATGAATGATTTTTTTTTCTCTCGTTAAAAGTTATGTTGTTGTTTTAGCAGCTTTAGCTATAGCCAAAAGGTGATGATAAAATAGTGAAAATATCTCTTCTATCTATCAGACATACCCCAGGGTGATGGTCTCTAGCCGTTTTTAATTGGCTTGTCTCGGAACCGTACCTCTTTACGATATGAGGGATAACCAAACGAATTCCATCCCGTGTGTCTCTCAGGTTCAAGTGAGGCCCCTCTGCTCAGCATCGAGTCGCACGACGCCCCACCCTGTCGTCGCCTCAACCCGTCTCGTCTGATCACCCTGTATACGAACCGGTTCGAGACCAGCGCCCCCCGCGAGGCCCTCCACTACTACTTCGTCCTACGGGACACCTACGCCCCGGGGCCCCCCCATAACATGTTTGCCTCGTGTGTAGCCGCCCTGGCCCTGCAGACGAGGGATTTTGGCGCGATATTTGGGGCCCTGGATGCGGAGGGTTGTGTGAGTCCGGGCCTGCTGCATGAGTTT
Organism: Diaphorina citri; assembly: GCF_000475195.1. NCBI lineage: Eukaryota > Metazoa > Arthropoda > Insecta > Hemiptera > Psyllidae > Diaphorina > Diaphorina citri. The sequence continues at coordinate 31,076 of NW_007379505.1, forward strand.
GGAACGCGGGAGGCAGACATTCGACATGTGGTTGTGTATGCTGCTGAGTGCTCCGAAAATAAAGGTGAGTGTATATTAGTTTTATTTATTTTTATTAGTTTTATTTATTACTAGTAAGTTTTATTTATTACTATCAGTTTTATTATTGGGGGCCCTGGATGGGGAGGGCTGTGTGAGTCCGGGCCTGCTGTATGAGTTTGGAACGCGGGAGGCAGACATTCGACATGTGGTTGTGTATGCTGCTGAGTGCTCCGAAAATAAAGGTGAGTGTATATTAGTTTTATTTATTTTTATTAGTTTTATTTATTACTAGTAAGTTTTATTTATTACTATCAGTTTTATTATTGGGGGCCCTGGATGGGGAGGGCTGTGTGAGTCCGGGCCTGCTGTATGATTGACCTGTGCTGTCGGTGTGAAGGGAGAATGGCCTTGAGCTCTGCACAAGTATGTCCCGCTATCCCGGATTCCAATATTGGGCATTTCCAAACGACCCCGATTATACCGGGATCCTGGAGGCAGGGGTTTCCCATCTTCCCGAACCCATTCTACAGGAGCACGAGTAAGTCCCTCATCTCGACACTGAATGACTACCTCACGTCCTGAAAGTTAGAAATAATAAATAATAATAAGGTTTGATTCAATTTCAGATTTTAGGTAAATACCTGGTAGGTATACATAAGAGAAAATCACCTTCAGAGATAATGAAAATAACTTAAGGTCGCTCAAATTTTGCAGAGAGATTCGATGATTCATGAAGACCAAAGTGTCCGCGGGCCGGGTCTCGAGAAATGTACAGTTCGGCCGCTATTTAAGATTTAAAAAAGAAAGCTCCTTACCTTCTTTTATGATTTGATCAGTAGGATAAACCCTCAATTGAATTCCTTCAGAACTTGTTGCTGAAAAAGAAAAAAAGTCAGGAATAGAAATTCTCCGAAATTATTATTATATTTGTCACTTTACAATAAATATCTGCGCGAAGATGATTTCTACCTTTTTATATTGAAGAAAAACATCTTTATTCTTCTTATATTCATTTTTAAATTTTAAAATAACAACTTTTATCAGGTTAATATTATTATTTTTTTTCGTCAGTTGAAAAGTAGGTACAACTGTACCTACTTAAGGAAAATCGATCGAAATAATACCAGGCGATATTTTTCTCCAAGTACGGGGTGCAATAAAAATTGTTTTTGAATAAAGAAATTAATTTATTTTCCTGGAAGGGAAACATCAAAATGAAAGGTTCAACTTTAACTGTGCTTTGGACGTCCACACTTGCTACCACAGGCCACCTATGTATTTTCAATGGTCTGAAAGAGGGCCTCTGAGTGAAATTTCCCCATTTCCCCATTTTTTTTTTTTTTTTTTTTTTTTTTTTTTCCGCGGCTGTTCTACTACTTAACCTCTTCTGGGCTTTCTACTTCAAGCAACGAATGAGTGTCCATGATAAAGTAAGTCTAATCAAAATTTATTGATTTTCCCTTCCTCAGGTGCGTGCAGCATAGGTGACGAGCATAGCGAGGTGATTCTGACAGCGGACGATTACCTCTGGCTCAAACTGGTCCAGGTTCGAGTCCCGCCCGAGGGCGTCATATTGAGAGATTCGCATGCATCTATTGCGGCCGATGTTCTGCCCTATGATGTCCTACAGACCATGGTCATTGAGGAATACGGTAAGGATTGTTATTAGGTATTTTAAAGTTTATAGTTTTTAGATTAGATAAAAAAAATGTACCTATCTTGGAACCGCTTTCGCATTACTTCAAGACACAGTCCTTTACATTCATTCCAAGAACGGAAAAGTTTGGTTAGGAAATTTCCGCCCTGACCTGGATTCGAACCCAGCACCTACGGGTTGAGAATCAGTGCTCTAGACCACTCGGGCACAGAGGGGTTAGTATTATTCTGAAGTCTGACTTGGGGACTTTAAACACGGAGGATACCAGCCTGAAATTTCCCTTGCTAATGAAATAACGAAGGTCGAGGCAATTTTACCACGGGAGAGTACTTAATTAAAATGTTCTCATAAAGCTGGTCGCACCTCAAAGTCCAAGTGCAGAGCCGAAAAAATTTCGATCCCACCGGGAATCGAACCTGGGACTTCCGGCACACAAGCCACTCGGCCACGGAAGTTGCTGTTTTTACTTTCCTTATCCTATGGGAAGGAAAGTAATGTAATCGAGTAAAAAAAAAAAAAAAAAAAAAAAGAATTAAATCTGTCTAAAAACACTAAACACCATGGAATATGCGTTGGCTGTCGGGGTGTTGAAGTTGAAAATTCATATATCCCTGGTGAAAAAAAGTACGATAATGAAATACGGTAGTAAAAATACGGCTCTTCTGGTGAAAGTTTTGGTTAGTTGTCACTTACCACAGTTGACTTCGTCAGAGTAATCTCTACAATCACTAACGCCGTTACAGCGGGCAGACAGGGGCACACATTGGAGTCTATCATGACATGAGAACTCGCTCCAGGCGCAGGAGACGGTGGGATAGTATGCCGGTGTGGTCACGGGAGGGACATAGCTTGTGGCTGAAACGGAATAGAATATACCTTGTTTATCCTGCCAGAATGAGACTGAAAAGTCCCTTTACTACCACAGCCTAAACAAAGTCTTATATATTTCATAGGTAGAGTTTGCAAGTATGCAAAATAAAACCTTGTTTAAATTATGAGAAAAGATGTGATACGGGGTTGGTTCAAATTTGCTGGATACGGCTTTTCAAAAGGTTAAAGAAAAGAGGAAAGAAGAAAGAAGAGAAGAAAGGAAGACTTACGTCTCGGACATTCTCTTTCATCTGATTCGTCATCACAATCAGGTCGTCTATCACATTTCTGTCTCAGAGGAACACATTTTCTGCCATCACGACAACTAAATTCATCCGACTGGCACACGACAGCTGAAATGGGAGTGAAAAAACTCAAATGTTTGCTTTGTGATTGGCTGATCATATAAGAAGTCGTAAAACCTGGTCTTTAAATTTTTGGTGTCAATATATTTCAGAACTTATTAGTTTCAAACTTCAATTCTCTTCAAGCTTCAGTTATCATTTTAATTTCAATTTTCAACACACAAATCGGTTACAGGACGTTGAAAACTTTTAGACACTTGACAAAAGACAGTGCAAAAATTTCGTGGTTCAAATCTACAAAAGATACGTCTTAAAAACCCAACAACCCCTGATCCCTGTCTAAAGCCAATGCAACTTTACTACGGTACAAAAAGCAAAGCGTGAATCTTGGTTCAACTCCAGCAAAATTCAGCGAACACAAAGTCAGTCATTTCAACCGGTGCGAACAGCGATAGTGCGAGAAAAGATTACTTCGGACGTAAGCTGACAAAATAACACAAACCTTGTTGTTAGGAACTTATCCTGGTACTCACAATAATTTCTTGAGCAGGCTTGAAAGTACAGCATTAAAATATTGTAAAATGAAAGGTCTAGATTTTAAAGTTATGTCCCGTGACCCACATATCGAAAATGCGGAATCAAAAGTTAAAGTTTCCAAAACCGAGCATTTTCTTGCATACCAGGGTTACATGCATAGCATTCTGCATTCATTTTTATTGGGATTAATATCCAAACCCATAACCCAAACGAGCATTAGTGTTAATAGACCCAAACCAGTTTGGTGTAGGTATTGAATCAATAAAATTTTATTATTAAAATGGCAAATTTCCAAGTATTTACATTGATTTTTTTCTTTTAGGTACATCACGATTTGAAGAGAGCAGATAATTTCAGCAGTCTTTTTTTGTAATCCTAGATTATTCCTGTCCCTTCCCTGAAGTTTTGCAGGATCCACGAACTGCGTTAGTTCGAGAATAATTGCCTAAATTTCCAAAAGAATTTAACTATGAATAGGTAGGTATAAAAAGTAAAAAAAGGTAATTAAATATTTAAAAAATAAAAATAAAGTAGCATGCAGATTCTATGTAAAATTAATAAAAGATAATTTTCCAGGTAATTACCAGGTGACGAAATGAAGAAAGTTATTTTGTGACTAAAAAAATAAGATAGTTTTTCAAATAATAAACAAGTGGGTGCTACCCCATTTCGTAGGTGCCTGATTCTTCAGATGGGTGTGGTCCAGAAATTTAGATCCATGGTGACATTGGCAATAGAATGAGGGTGGAAAGTCCTTTGTACGTGAAGGATTTGGAGGGTAAATAAAAGAGAAGAATATAGTAAAAGGGAACAGAATAGACAGGAAAAATAATTGAAACTAGGAAAGTTCTCAATCCTCACCTGGTGGGCATCCCAATTCGTCAGTTTTGTCAAGACAATCGACCATTCTGTCACATCGATATCTCAATGTAAGACAGTAACCGTTGTTACATCGAAACTCACTCGGCAAACAATCAGGCATACGGTTTGTAGTGCTAAATCCTAGGAAGCAGTTACAAAGCATCATGCATTTTGAAATGTTCAAAACAAAATTTAATCAAAGTAGGTAAAAAAAGAAACAACACGCTGTTATTTTCTGGCGTCTGAGAACAATGCCTGAGTTTGATTAACAAACAAAAACAAATACCTAATTAAACAGGTAATGTCCAAAGAATATTTAAACCGCGAAAGTAATTAAAATACTTTAAGGTAGAACAATGAAACTTGGATTCCATTGTGAGATGAAAGAATTACCTACGAGTTACAAATAATTAGGTAGGGATGAGCGCGGCTTGGAATTAAGAGTTCTTTTCTACCACTATGTATTTCGAATTAAGGTGCCTACACACGACGCGACGAATACAAAAGTCGTAAAAGACTGAGGCTAACTTGCCTCGGTGGTGTAGTGGTCAAGGCGCTCGCCTGGTAAACAGGAAGGCGTTGGTTCAATCCCAGCTGAGGTATGGAATTTTATCCTCAATATAATTTGAGAATTTGACCACAACAATAGTAGTAGCCTACTGCTGGAGTAAAGGGACTTTTCAGGATAGGTAGTTCTTTGAGGTAAATGATGGACTTGTAATCCGGAGGACTAGGGTTCGAGTCAAAGCTCTCTTGACGAATCTATGGAAGGTATCCATATTGGTGTTTCTCCAGTGTTGCAGATCGCAAGGTCGCAAACCCTCTCTGTCCTGTACTTTTCTTGTCCATAGGTTATTGTGGTCAAATTTGCAAACAATGTTGAAGATAAAACTCCTCTCTCTCTAATTAATACCAAGTTCAATATTTATTTGTTTATTTATTTCACTTATTTCATAAGTAGGTAAGAAGGTAAAGGTACATACCTACTTAGTTTCTTATCAGTCTTATCACTAAATTACTGATGTGTACTTTGTAATTTTCCTCTTTTCTTTTTTTTACTTTCTTTAATGCTGATGTTTTTACTTTCATTATCAGTTGCTTCGTCTCTCTCTCTCTCTCTCTCCCAGCAAAATGCGAAATTACTCTCTCTCCCTCTCTCTCTTCTCCTCTCCCTCTCCTCACTCATCAGTAGAGTTGCTTGTTTACTTTCTGTTTGGTAGGTGTGACCTGACACTGCACTAGGCATATCAGTCAAAACAACACACTAAAAAGGTAAATAATATGGAATGCATTTAACGTTACAATGTTATTTATATCATTTACACTCAAGTACATAATATTTATGTACATAATTGCATTCAAAGGTAAATAAGGTATGTAAATAAATTGTTTAACTCTACAATATGCGTTTTGAAAATGCATTTCGTTTGCAATCAAGCGATTATTTTTGTTTTCATGCTGGATTTATTCGCATTAAAATTTTCCGTTTGAACTTCTTTCGGTTGCTAAAACGCGAAATTATAAGAGGGAAGGAGAGGGATGGAGAAGGAGAGAGGAGAGGGAGGGAGGAGGAAGAGGCGAGAAAGAAAATAGATTAGGGAGAGAGAGAGATGAGAGGGAGGGAGAAGGAGAGAGGAGAGGGAGGAGGAAGAGGCGAGAAAGAAAATATATTAGGGAGGGAGGGAGAGAGAGAGATGAGAGGGAGGGAGAAGGAGAGAGGAGAGGGAGGGAGGAGGAAGAGGCCAGAAAGAAAATAGATTAGGGAGAGGGAAGGAGAGGGATGGAGAAGGAGAGAGGAGAGGGAGGGAGAAGGAGAGAGGGGGGGAGAGGAATGGACAAAGAGAGGAGCAAGCCAGAGAGAGAAGGAGAAAGGAAGAAGACGGGGAGAGAGAAGGAGAGGAGGGAGGAAGAGGGAGAGAAACAGAGACAGAGAGAGGAGGGAGAATCAACATGTTGTGTTCTCATGAGGAAAATTCATGCGAAAATTTTCCTCGTACTTTAACAATAATAATTTTACCGTTGTTCGGTCATGCCGGGCATCTACGTAATTTATCACAATAAAATGAATGTAACGATAAAATTTTGACACTGCCTCGAAAATTGCATTTGTTTCTGTAACCCCTTCAGTACATTAGTTTTTGGAAGAGAACAAAATCCGATTTTTTTCCTGTTGAATTTTCAAGTACATAAGGGCAGTATTTACCTGCCTCGGTGGTGTAGTGGTCAAGGCGCTCGCCTGGTAAACAGGAGGGTGTGGGTTCAATCCCAGCCGAGGTAGGGAATTTTATCCTCAATATAAATTGAGAATTTGACCACAATAATAGTAGTAGCCTACTGCTGGAGTAAAGGGACTTTTCAGTCCTATGCGAGCAGTATAAATAAGCACTGTTATTATAAAACTTGTCGTGTGTAGTGACCTTTATATTTGTAGTGATGTAAAGCTGTAAAGGAAGTGAAAACTGAAAGAGCTCATTTGGACAATACCTAGTTTAAATAAAATACAAGTTAAGTAATCAGAGGTATGAAACAAGTGTTAAGAAGTTATGACCTATACCAACCTAACACGAATAGTCTTACAAAAAATAACTGTTTTTCTTGGAAAAGTAAAAATTTGACAGTTAGGTATATCTGGGGCCTATTCAATGAACCATTCCACAACCTGAACTTTGAAAAATATCTTGTCAGCTGAAGAAAAGGTCAATTTATTTTAATGAGTGGATGTGAAATGCTTCGCGGGATGAGCCTATTTTTTTCTCTTTCTTATACCCAGATTTTAATATTATTTACTCGTATATTAGAATTATTAGAAACTGGTTAGGTATTTATGGAGTAGTTGACAGTTAAGAAGAATAGGTCAATGAAACCTTTGGCGATTAATGAAACATGCTATGATATATTTGGTCGTTTGGAAAATATGACAAAGGAGAGAGGAAGGAAGGAAGGGAGAGAAAAAATAATTATTATGGAATCAGCCTAAAATGATCTTGTTAGATTGTTAGTCGCTAGCTCATGACTGATTGAACTCGGGGCATCCGCAGTTACACAAATTTGAAAAGCCAAAATCATTTTACAATCAACATTTTCCAGGCGAAAGCGTTAAATTTCCAGGCGAAAGAGGAAAGAATGTAGAGATGATCTCAGAAGTATTGTATGGCCTAACCATCCGGAAATAGATGTACGAACCTTGAAAAGGGAGGGAAAGAAACAGAGGTAAACAAGAGAGGGTTAAACTTTACAAGATGAACATTCCAGATTTTGGTGGCGAAGAATTACCCAGATTCCTGTAGTAGGGATCGTAACAATTGGCCTCATCTTCTCTTTCAGGACAGTCGGGATATCGGTCACAAATTTTTTCGAGGGGAATACAGGAACCGTCATTGCAAGTGAAGTCGGAATCGGGACAAGGCGCAAGATTATATCCTAGACACAGTAGCAAATAACATGGACATTCGCGCTTCTAAGGGAAATTTAGCCATTGGTGGTACGATTAAACATCAAAATAAAGGAGAAATTATAAAATAGGTAGGCAGGTACGTTTTACGAAAGTACCCTAAATCTATATAAAAATTAAAATATTTAATTTAGAAAATAACATAAAAAAACTACCCTATGTGAAATCAATAAAAACGGTGACTCTATGTCTACCTCACACTAGGTTTGTGCTCTCCTTCTCTAGTGAAAAGCTCGTGGAAAAATTGTTCAAAAAAGACAAATGATACTGGGTATCTTCTAGAAGGCAATTTAAGTTTGAACTTGGAGATTTTTGTGTCCGTTCCCCAAATCTCCCCTGGTTTTGCTTCTGGTTTTGAACGCTTACCAACTATAATAATAGTTGATCATTTTCACATGGTTTCAAATTATGTACTTTGTATTTCCACGTGCATGTACGAGTACATATAGGTGGATTCTTTTCCAAGTATAATTTGCTCATTTTCCAAGTATTTTCCACAAGCTTTAAAAACTAATGCTCAGATAATTATGTTAACCTTTATAATTATGTTGTACTTTGGTAGAATTAGGAAAGAATTAATTATTATTATTTTGACAGAATTACGTTGTTTTATTAGGGGTGGTTAACATGACTCAAAAGAGCAAAGCAGAACCTTATCTTAAAACACAAGTAGGACCAATACGTAAAACAAAACCCAAACAGTTGAACATCACCAAACCAAAGCTAGGAACGAACACAAAGACAAAATAGTTAGACACAATAAAATGAACAGTTACCAGCAGGATTGCTGACATTTTAGGTCTGTCCCCATGAACATCAAACGAAAAAAATAGTAATATTGACGGACATTTTGACGAAAATTCAGTCCCAAACATGTAGACTTTTACAAATATTTCGACCCAAACCCAAACGTTAGTAGACTTTAACAAAAATTTAGTCCCAAACATTGACAGACTTTCACAAAAATTTAGTCCCACCCTAACAAAAAAAGCATGTATTTTTTTCCGTTCTAAATCCCACAGGTTCACTTCGCTTTCTAGAATGTCTGCAGTTCATTCTTACAAGCAAAATTGACTTGATATTTACACTAACTACTCCAACTCATCAAGTCTTACCTACGTTTCTAAGTGCAGTGCGGAACTAAAAATTGCTGTTGAAAGCTAGCCAACAGAATACAAAGACTTTATCAGCCATTTTTAGCAAAACTTTGAACACAACTTTTTTTTTTCAATTTGGCACGTGGGAGGTTACTCTTTCAATTACTAAGTTATAATATGGTCTTCTCAAGCTTCATATGACATATAGAAATTTACAAGTTACTGAGTCCTCCTTCAAGATTTGCATATCACATAGTTTTTTGAAGGGCTATCAAGCAGATCTTCAATTTTTCCTCACGGGGCTGAGTGCATCCCGAAATAGCCAGTAGCACGTGATATGTGCCGTGTAAATCACCAATCCACGGTAGTTCTTCATTGATTCGTGAACACCTCAAAGTTTACACACGTTTCGTACTTACCACAGTAGTCTTCATCAGAACCATCATCACAATCGACGACTTTGTTACATTTCGCTCTCTGGTGAACACACTGGCCGTTGGTACATCTGAACTCGTCAATACCACACCGTGAGTAGTCCGGAACTGAAAACCAAAGAAACTGTGAACCTGTTCTACTTCCTAGAATGATGGCGCTTCAGGGATTTGAACTCTAGGGTCAATGAGTACACTAGTGGGGGAGATGGTTAACTTTACTATTTCACACAGTCTTCAAGGATTTATTTATTCACTGACAATAATAGGTAGAGAGTTTTTGCACTGCTAACTTACGTGACGATAATTGAAACGTAACACGTACATAAGTTGACTAAAACGCGTTTCTGCATATGTGCAGAAACGAGTTTTCGTCGAATAACGTTAAAGAGTTCAGTTAAGTGGACGCTAATTTTGATTGCAAAAACTCTCTAATGCCACAACTGATAGTTGTTAGGTTGATACTCAGTCACAAGTCCTCCTGCAACTGGACCTAGTCTTACAAAAGGCTTAATTCTCTGACATGGATTACATTCAAATGGGGGACTTTTCTGAAGGTGTGTCTAAAGATAGTTGACTGACCGTCGATCGATTGTTGTCGAGGTAGTGTGGATGTGGACGGTTCAGTCGTCGATCGACGGTCGGTCGACTATGTGTAGACACACCTTAACGAAATTAACATCTGCAATGTTAAACTTTTCTAGCTTACTTTGACTACTTCGAAGGTACTTATTTTCAATAAAAGAGTTTTCGTACTCACCTTGAGGGCAGTTGCGTTCATCCTCTCCGGTGGCACAATCGGTGACGTTGTTACATCGCTTGCTGATGTTCAAACACGTACCATTGTGACACTTGAACTCATCTTGCCTACAACTTTGAAATCCTGAGAACACATCAAATGGCTTAGTTTTTACACTGTCAAAAGTTATTGGTATAAGTAGGGCCATCGGCTTTAATAAACGCTATATGTGACTGCGACCTGATTAAATCTTTTGTGACTTTACCTTTGGTTATCTAGAAGAGCCCTAGACATCTTACGAAGGCCAGGGTTCTTTTAGGACTGATTTCTTTGACTTCTTTAGGTGCTGTCAAACGTTAAAAAGACACTTTATGCCAACAGTTTTAAATCTTAGGACAGTCTGTCAATGACACAGAGTCATTCATGTTGAGAGATAGTCATCGTCATCTTGAGAGATCACTTTCCTGAGGGACCTTGTCTTTCAATGTGACCCGTTCTTTTCATAAAAATTCTGGCTTCCACGTCCGTCATACATATTGAGACAAAAACCTTTGTACTTTGGCCCTTGGGGAGAATCACCATTGTGCCTTCATATATTCGTAGAAGCTTAACCCATCCTTTAGGGCTGTTTGCTCCTACACCTAAGCCTCTGGTGGGCTTTTTGTGTATGGGATATTGTGCCTTGGCACACAAAGTCGCACTCCTCATTTTTATGAAGGCTGACGTGACGTATCTATCCAAACAGATCGAAACAGATGTAGAGCTCTTTCCCACATTTTGTTCACTTTCAACGTCCACCTGTTTCACTTACCACAATCCCGTTCATCAGAACCATCAGGGCAGTCGTTCCGTCTGTTACATCGCACCGACATGTCCAAACACAGGTAAGGATCACTTTCACACTGGAATTTCCCGTAACATGTTTGAGCTGAAACCAAGGCACACCATATTCTACTGTTAACTTCTGGCGATCAGTGGGCAAAGTACTCAAGAGCCTTTGTATACCGTAAACCCGAGATTCCATTGTATAAATATCAACACTAGATCTCTAATCTTACGACGAATGAGAAGCGTTAGTTATTTGTTACGTTGATTCCAATTTTTTCAGAGCATGAATCACATACATGGAGATTACGGGAGACGTAGCAGTTCGTAAGACTAGAAATCGCACCTTCTTATATCCAAAGGAACCACGACCTACATGGAAAGTGGCTTGAAAGTACTTTACCCCTTTTGAACTTGACTTAGAGAAGATGAAGAATAATGACAATTTTTGAGAGGAAATTGAGCTAAAAAAGAAGAGTCAATTAGAAGATAGAGATTAGTCTTTTTCCCCAGATGTAGAAATTTTCCGTGGGATTGAAAGTTGAGCATGTTTAGAAGAATCTGAGGAATCTTTGATGTTAAAAGTTAAAAATAGGTTGGTGGATAATAATTATGTACGTATGCACTATGTATAAAAATTTCACTTTAGAGTGCTTTTATTAATGGATTTCTCGGAAAAAAAAACTGTATTGGATTTACGTATATTTCGTCCAGCTTAAACTTTTTTTAGACGTCTCTTTTCAATTATGTACATCTATTTTTTGATGAAGTAAAAGAAAAATTGTGAAGGATTGTAGTTGAAGGATTTTTTACTGTGTTAAGCGTGAATTCTTGTGATGAATTTCGTTCCTCGATCCTCGATTATGATGAGTCTGTTTTATTTCTAAAAAGTGGACTCAAACCACCAACCTCCTGATTCAAAGTCCACCGCGCTAAACACTGCTGAGGAACTGACTGAGGTTGGTAGATATCTAGTTCCCAAACATTGGGCTATCCACAAAAGTAAATGGCTACAAACTGTACACATAAAACCAATACCGGTACTAGTACCCTCTACAAATCCACACAACTGGCACCTCACATTCGTTTCAATCCCCACATTAGGGTATCTTGAAACATTTTCTGAAACAAAATTGGTGTTAGTAAAAAAAAAAAAAAAAACATTTTGTTCAAAAACACATTCCATTCCACCTGTAATAGAACTTTGACTTGAATAGGAACAAGAAAAAATTGAGATCAACAAAATATGTAAAGGGCAGGACAGAAGAAACCCAAATGAGCATGCAAAGACCAAAGACACATTGACACTTATAAAATCCCATTCGAAATTCGAATAAATGAACCCCTAAAATAAATTTACCAAAATGTGGTTCTTTGGAAAAAGAAGTACCTGATGATTCCTCCAAATAAGCATTTTAGGCATACTAACTGGGTAGTAAGGAATTCCTTAGAGTGAGTTGTGATTTGGATAGGCAAATAGGTACTTCTTTCTTCAATAGAACCTCACACAAAAACATTATGAGGTCCAAAAAAATCCTAGATCACCAGGAAGAAAGTTACATTCATAGTAGACATTACGCATACAAAAACAAAAGAGTAGAAAGATATCCAGAGAAATTTGAAAGAAACTGTTCTGAGAAACGACACAAAAAAGTTGTGAGTGAACAAACATTGATGGAGCTTGAAGAGTCAAATGCAATAGAAAGAATCAGAGGTAGATAGACCAGAAATTTTGAAATACCTACAAGTAGTTTCATCTGAATTGTCTGCTTCGGGAAAAAATTAACGTTCTGAGAACCATTTTCTATTTGTTTTCATTTTAAGGTAGGTACGTATATCAATAACTAGTAATAAAGTAAATACATATTTACCTTGGTACCGTATCTGTTGTATCATGATTAATAGATATTTATTGATGTAAAAAAACAAATTGTCTGGTCTCTTTTTAGTACCCATCAATATTAAAACTCATTTCATTTACTGGAAGAAGAAAGTTAGGTAAAACTGAAGAGTAACATGGGTAGAGCTAATATTGACTTGTAGAGTAGGTATGAGAAAAGCCATAGAGAACATTCATAAGAAATAAGTGACACATAAGGACATTAAAAAGTGCCTACGTACAAGAGATTTATGTAATGATTCTTAATCTAGTGCTTCAATTTATGTATTTATGTGGAGGTTATGTGCATGAACATTATTAGTGGTTATGTGCATGAATATTAAGAGTGCCTTTACAAAAGACTGATATGTGGACATTAGGTCTTTTTTAGTTCAATTTTTCATCATTAATGTAAAACATAGATACATTCATGCTTCCATCCGCCATCAATTAGCTGTATATCATCGTATACATAGATTGAGAACACTAGTATTGTATTTTAACACACAAGACATCTTACAAGAACAATTTATGAGAGAAATAACTCGAGAGAATCTGACGAGCATTGAAATAGTTGAGATAGATTTAGAAAGACCCACTGGTTAACTGAAGGTAATTGAAAGACGTCTTTAGATTAAGCTGTGAGAGAGTACACATTGAAATTTCCGTAGATTTGTAGATGCTATGTAAGAGAATATTATAATTAATCAAGATGGATGAACCCTACTAGTTGGACACCCGTGATCCCAGATACATCTCAGTGATATTGATATCTGAACGCAGAAGGTGGTACTACAAAATGTCACTAAACAGTAAGTTTTTCTAATAACTAATATCAGAAGCAAATTGAGCATCTTACGTAACTTTGGTTAATCAAAAACAAAGCTGTAATCTTCAAATGTTGTAATCTATCTTTATAGAAACTGAAAATAAATAAATTGTCATTGATCTTAACATGTTTATGTTTATCACTCCTTTTTCTTTTAAAATTAATTAACAAAAGCTAAAATGCTTCGTTTATTTGAAAGCTTTGGACTAGGATTAAAATTATTAAAAGAAGCATTAGACGGTGTATAAGGTCAGGGAAATCGACAATTTGACTAGCATTAGTCAATTCCTCTGTTTTGCTCATTGCTCGTGATATGAAAACCAAATCGTGGTAAAGTAAAAAAGCTCATCCAACTTGATTGAAATATTCATGCCACAGTTAACAGAATTACGACACCACAAGGATACAACAATAGAGATTTTGATTATGTTACACATACGACAATCCTTTTCGTCTGATTCGTCTTGACAGTTTCGAGTCCCGTCACACCGTTGCGATTTCGGTATACAAATTTTGTTTTCGCAAATGAAATATTCGTCGGGGTTGCAAGCTGTGAAATGAATACAAGACATAGAGAATATTAACAAGGCAACTCCAGTGAACCAGGTTTAGTTGGCGTGGAAGTCACCAAAGAGGAGAATCTTGAAGAAAAGCGTTTCCCAAAACCAACGAGCAAAAGGTGCATTGGGATTCACAGTGATGCATAGGCCAAAACATTTTATGCAATGGTAAACACCTCCCTATCTACATACATATCTTGAAACTTCATGATATTACTCCAATCACAATGGATCTACAAGTAACGATGTTCCTAGCTTTCTCAATGATTCATGTAATTTTTGTTCACTTTTGGAAACGTTTGACGAAAATGTCAACTGTGAAATTCTTACAAGAGTGATTTTTGTCCTAATTCTTACGTGTGTTAGTGCGTCTGTTTGAAATTTGTGGCATCAAGGTTTTTAATGAGAGGGTTAATCCCGCTGAATGAAGTTCAAAAGATAGCACACGAATGTGTATTGAACCAAGTTTGTGCTGATTTGAGCTTTATGCCTATTTCATATCGACCTGAGGAGAGTACAATTCTATTACTGGACGCTCTCGACTCTGAAGATAAAGCCGTTTGTCTCCCATATTGTCATAAACTATTATAAATCGTCAATACGTGTAGAAATACCTTAACTGAAATATGTCGTTAATATCATTTACGACCCGGTTCAAAGAATTTGGAATATAATGAAGTTATTATTCTTCAAGTGCCTCTCAGAGGTCCAGAACCATTGTTTTGCTTGCGACAATAAAGACCATTAGGTCTGAACAAAGAAATTTTCCAACGTGGTCTTGTTGTTCAACTGATTGAATCTTGTTTCACAACTATGGAACTTTGTGATTTTTTTTTTTTAATTGTCAATTAAAAAGTTTTGCAAAGGCACCTTACAAAATTCAATAAAACGGGCTTTATTTTCTTTGAATTTTTCAAATCATGAGAAAGGATTAGAATTGTGATTCCATTGCTTGAAACTTTGAGAGGAAGATTCTGCCAATGTATATTTGTTGCTGTTACCTATGAAGTTGGTGTTACCATTATGCTGTTGGTTGTTTGAATAGTCTGCCCATCTTTATTTCTGGAAACTTTTAGCCCAATCCTCCTTCTCTCAAACCCAGAGCTTGTATCATCAATAGCTAGTTACCCAGATGGTAGTATTCTATTCAGTAGCTAGTTACCAGATTTTTCGGATTTTCAGAGTATCCTTACCAACTTATTTGTAAGGAGAGGGCCAAAAGTCACGAATACATGTTGTTACATAAATAAAATAATTATAATTAGTGTAAAGTGTAGTATGTGTACCATTTACTTACTTGAGGTATTACTTCTCGTCCGTAAGTACGGGTATCTAACAACTGTGTCTGTCGCTATAAAAGAAATCAAACATTACACAAAATAACTAAAAATGCAATGTAAAAAGATGCAGTGTAAATCATAATGTATAACAAAATAAAATGATAAATAATGGTTCGTAATTATCTAACATTAAAGCAAATAAATAAATAATCACAAAAAAACTTGGTTCTGAATTTCTGATAGCGAAAGTAAAGAACATTCCAAGTTGCAATGCATGCGCAGCAAATAAGAACAAACCAAAATATCTCTATAGCTTCCGTGTTTTTTCATTATAGAACCAAGTTTTTTTCTAAAAAAGTATAAAGTTTCATATTTTTTCTTCCCAGAAAAATCTCGATATGCCTACCTAATTGTAAGGAATGACAAATAAGCTATCTAAATAACCCTGAGGACGGCACAAAGAGTATGCAAAGCAGCTATATTCGTCTTTCCAATTGCGACCTTTGAACTTCATGCATAAGTAGATATTAAATTGCAAATGCATTTCTAAAATGAAACAATACCTAAAACTTTTTACATAAAACTTTCCCGTGATCATCTTCATACATGGTGCAAAATAGTTCTTCAAAAGTGCATTCTATTTACGTACAATCATAACAGACATGTATACGGATATGCATAGCTTCCTTAAAAAATATTTTATACAAATTTAATGTGGTTCTTGTATATGATTAATTAAAGGCAAAGAATAAATTAATCACTCATGTATCTAATGTACAATGTTGTTTACAAAACAAACATCCTGATGGTTTTATGTAGAATTGTAGAACATGTTAGTTATTTATTTTCATTTCCTTGCGTTTCCAAGTGATTTCAAAATAAGAAAGATAGAAAGACATGATTTGTGAAATAAAAATTTAACGAAAAAAAATTAAGATATTTTTCAGTGACAAAGTATAGAAGAAAATTTCATACTTCAATCCCTCCCCGTATACAAGTTGATAGAAGAAAAGAGTTTGAAAATTTAACCAAAGTCAACAGAAGAACAGAAAAGGATATTGGGGATCAAATACTGACCTACCAAGTACCTATCTATTTATCTATTTTCTTCATAGAGTTCATAAGTTTTTATACGGTAGTTACAAGAATGTCTATGTATTTGTCATGTCAGTGAACCTGTCATTAAATTATTCATAAAAGTTGCAAGTAGTTCATTTAATAATTCTTTTACTCAGATAGGACCTTAGACCTTAGCTTATTAGGATGCGACCATTGATTTTAAATCTATTAAATTTTAACGATTCCTAATATTGTTTAAATAAATTGTTCTCCTAATTTAGGACATTATTTCGTCAATTTATCTTTCGGAACTTCATTTGTGTCAATCTTAATTTTTCAATACTGTTATATACGCACCGTTTCCTTCCTTTATTTCTATTTAGTTTATTATTTTAATGAACCTAGTCAACCTAGTTTATTATGTATTATAAAATACATTTACGTTATTTAATGAATGTCATTAATTTAATTCGAAATCTTATTTGTGTCAATCTTCATTTCAAATATGTTATTCCTGTCACACTCTTGTTCCTTTCTTTACATTTTTCCTCGTTTCAAAATGTTAATTTGGCTGGCTCCAGTTATGTTACACGTGTAGTAGACCTCTTAAGCGGGCCAGTTATTTCAATAAATAATAATTCATCAATTGATTTCAGTACCATGATGACCTTAGATTGACTTTTGATCCAGGAACATAAATTATTGTGACACATAGCATCGCCTCGGATTATTTTTATGAGCACTTAGGTATGTTCGTATTCAACAACTCTCTTCATAAAAAGGTTTATAGGTGGGATTTTATTTTTTAATGTCTCAGCTGTTTTAGCATTTATATTTTGCTGCTAATTTCGACGGGATTTTAGCCAGCTCGTCAAATTTAGGTAGAGGGTTTAATGGACTTGTCCAATAACTAAACCACAATTATAATAACAATTAGGCTGTATGAAATTCTGACGAACTATTTACCCAGGGGCGGCCTAACTTGGTTGATCGGTTCATCGGTAGGTATACTTACTTACTTTTTACTCAAATTATTAATCATTACGCTAATCATTTTCGTACACGATAATGTGTGAACAAAGAAGTAAAAATTTTCATCTCCATCCTCTATTCTTCGGTTGATGGAAAATTCTTTCCTTTTGTATCATACCACGCGAAGATTTTAAATTAATTAAATACGAATTTGACCCAGCAGGTGCATTGTGGCAAAAATAAGACAATTCAACAGAGCTGGTTTTTAATCTGAGACTTGAAATTGAAAGGAGATTCTTCTACCTACGACCTACAATCGTAGAAGCTAGACGTCAGATCTCGAGATACGAGTTGAATTTTTGATTTTGGTGTTAAAACATCGTGAGGGCAATAATTGAAGAGCTGGCCGAAATTCAAACGAAAGGGTAGGTAGTAGGTACGTTAACTACCGTGTTATAGTGTGGCTTGATTAGACATTTAAAGAATTTGGTCTCCTAGTGCCCCTACACCTAAGTTATGTAAGGAGAAAAAAAAAAAAAAAAAAAAAAAAAAAACGTGACTGTTTCGAAATTTGTTCGACATAATTCCGTTACCTCTAGCGTTAATGCTGTTAATGGTCCATTTAATGGCAGCAGATACGATCGTCAACTTACCCAATTTCCTAAAAACGATTTAGTTTTTTACCTTTAGTGAAAACATTGTCGAATTCTAGGCCCTTGGAATAAAATTACAACACTGTTTCAACAGAATTTCGGACGTTCCATCTGCCCTTGGATCAAGAGCCTATGGATCCTAAGATTGACCCGCATATCATGACAGCTAGCTAGTAGCATGTCATTCTAGCAAATCTCATCAACGCATCAGTTCAGTATTCAAAAAAGTATTTATGGTTTTGACATTAAGTAAATAAGGAGAACTCATTGTTCAAATATTGGCTGCCAGCCTTTCATTCCCAGAGATTATTTGACTCTGGGATTGTTCTAGACATCAACTCCTAATCTTCTAACCACCCTCACGTTAGGTATGTATTATATTCGAAAGGGAGGATGTTTTATAATAGAAGTTTTCTTCTAACGAGGTATTTAAAACACGACAAGATACAACACAACCAAAACAATAGTTCCGGTAAATTAGGTGTGAAACAACATAATTATGTGGGAAACACACGTCACATTCATTGTAACGAAGGAAATTAAAATGAGATACATCGAACAAAAGGGTTGGCTCTTCTCTCCTACTGTAAGCTATACCTATTATGTAGCATCAGAAATGCAAACATGTGAATCATCTGTTAAATGTGTAAATTTAAGTTAATATATGGTAGGTATACTGCTAATACCTAAGTCTAACACACCCAACTATGAGATAATACGAATACCTCCGTACCTACATACAAACACCTTAACCTACCTATAAACCTATAGAAGAGTAGGCCGGGAATCGAGTATGTGATAATAATAATAATAGTGCTTATTTATACTGCTCGCATAGGACTGAAAAGTCCCTTTACTCCAGCAGTAGGCT
>NW_007379506.1:0-18433 GCF_000475195.1 Diaphorina citri
ACCCTGTATGAAAATGTGCCGTGTTAAGCTCGCAATTTATTTGTAAAGCTACAAACTGGTTAACCACACTGGCATTTTATTATGGGAACAGGTTTGCTATGGGTCGATTTTTATGAAGAGTTACACTGCCATAAGGATGTGCTTGTAACCGTGGATCAGTTGGATCACAAATGCATTGAGTCAGTCAAGTATTGAGAAAATGTACCTTCTTTGCAGAAGTAAAGGGACTTTTCAGTCTCATTCTTGCAGTATACACAGGGTATATTCTATTCTACATTGCTATGAAGAAGCTTGAGGTAAGTAAGCACTTAGTAGGAATTACTTGGGAAAACATATCCTGATTATAGACAGTGAAAAATTTTCCACTGTCTAGGGATTTCCTGAGTTATCCTATCATTAATAGGTGGGTATTAATCATAATAATCAGGTATCATTATAAAGATATGTGATTGTAATGTGGATCATAAATGCACGTACGCAAGTAGTCTTGAGCTCTTGAGGAATGTACATTGGTATGAAGAAGATTGAGGTAGTAGGAAAATATGTAGTGGAAATTTTTCGAATGTTCTAGTTTTCCCTGATTCCTCATTTACACAAGTAAATACCGACCTACATTAAGCTATTAATTAATTCGTATCATTAGTGGTTTAGAAATGCGCAATTGCATAATATGTATACTTAGTCAGCCTAATATTGAGAAATACAAAATGCTATAAGTTTGAGGGTACGTGTTAGGAAAATACCTAAGCTACTTACATACCTTTCAATAAAAAGTCCCCGAAGAAGAGTGGGAACCTACCTATCCAAATATCTGTTGACATAACCACTGACCTACATTTCATTTCCTGTGTGTTTGTTTGGTGGAATGTCATTTCGAGTCAGTGTATTAGGCAAGGTTTGCTAAAATGGACACTTCTACTTACTCAACAGTAAGTAATTAAGTACATAAGTAAGTAGGTACCTACCTAATGAGTAATGCATTTACAATACATAATATCTAAGCAACTACAATATGACCATTTACCAAACTCCTAGTTCAAGTTATAGAGATTGTCCCAGACGTTTATCAGGCGTATGGTCGACAAGGCCCCAGCCGTGGCGGATAAGTAAAGTCTCAGACGTTAACCTCACCCAATGGTCATCTTGCAGTCAACAAAGTGCCATACACAATGGACAATTCAAGAGTGCCATTACTGATCTTACTATGGACAATTCAAGTGACATTACTATTAAAATTGAAGCCATTACTATTAAAATAGACACTTGAAGAGTGCCATTCCTATTACAATACACTTCCAATGCCATTACAATGGACACTTTCATACTTTCAATTTTCCAGACTTGTCTATAAAAGGCGATTTCAATCTTGGGATTTATGTCCGAAGCTTCACTCTCCCACTCTGCAATCTACAATTCTACATACATAGACCACTTGATGATATTCACGACACAATGTGTGGTTACAATGAAAAGAGTGCACCATACATCTTACCAAGGACTTGGACCTTAAGGTCAGATGGTCTGCTTCATTTGGAGTCTAGATTCCATAAACTTGAACTTCAGATCATCCTACTTATCCAAATATTGTAGTCGTACTTGCTGTTTCTATCTTTAGTTCATCCAATGGAACTATAGGTACTATTTCACTGAACGAATTGAGGTCCAAATTTTAACTTGACCAATGACACCAATGTTCACTCACACTCAGTTTGTGGGTAAAGTTAACTCCACGGAATTGTCCCAGAAAGTCTTGAGGTGGCTCCCAAGCCCATCAGACAGAGTGTAGTCTGTAAAATTTACAGTGTAAATCTTTTAGTTTCATCAATCATCATGCCTCTCGAACAGTTTTGTCTGATTTTTATGGAATTTGACACACATGTTAAAATACACAATGAATGGAGAAAAAGGAACCGGAACTTGGCCTGGCGCACTGCCGTGCGCCTAGATTTCCACATTAGTTTCTGAATCCTATCCGACTTTCGGGAGCCCCATAGGTCCTTTTTCAAAGCGAGTTCTACAAATCTCTGAACAAATTGTGTCACAACTATTCGGTCACCCTGTATAGGTACCTACTAGAACCAGTGTGGGAAAGTCACGATAGATTCCCTCCTGGCATTTGACTCAGAACTATAAACCTATACCAACTTCTAGAATAAACCTTAGTAGGTATGTATATCTATTGATCATAATATATACCTAAATAAGTATACCTATATCAGAATACTATAAACCTATATTACTTACATAGTTAAATGTCAATTGGAAGTCGCGGAACTCAAATATCCACGAGCAATCTACATACTGCCAGCAGATATGCAACACTGTGCATTCCATACAATGAGTTTAGGATCAAAACGTAAACAATAATGATAATAGGAAAGTACTACACCGTTTTTGCACAGTAAAACCTCGTTAGCTCTCAAGTGCAGTACCTACTAGTAAATACTATGTACATAAGTACTTACACACAAGTAAGTAAATACTGTAAATAAGTTCCCAACATTGGAAGTCATAGGTGAAGTTAGCCATTTGGTTATGTAGGTACTGGTCCATCTTTCTGTTCAGGAGTTTCCAAACTTTTCAAACTTCCGATACATCCTGTAAGGTAAAACACCCAGTCATCGACACCCTTAAGGATTTTTTCATTTTTAATTTGCTATAACTCGTCCATTTATTGAGGTAATTGGTATCAATAGAGCCCATGTTATAGAGATACATTAGGCAAAACAATCAATTCAGCCCATGTAGAAACATTAGGCAGAATCAATAGCGTATATATCAATACAGACCATGGAACAAAACCAATACATCATTCTCCTATACCTACTCCAGATATAATAATGATACATCAATAGAACGATTGCCAATATCGGCGCTTAATAAACAACGTCGCCCAACAACTATTTAGCAAACTTTTCAGGAGAAACAATAACTGATTTACTCTTATTTCGTGTATTTTACAGATTCCCCCCCTTTTTTAACCACCCCAGAACGGAAAAGCTTGATCAAAAATTTTCAGTCCCGGCCAGGATTCAAATTCAGAGTCTCCTAGTTGAGAGTCATTGGTCGGCCACACAGGTGGGCTTAGGCGGTGTTGTTTCCTGAACGACGATGTATAATAGCATGTAATAACGTTATGTACTTTTCTATACATGATATCTGGTAGCATGTATAGTTTGTATAGTGACGTCACAAATTTGCTTTGATGAACGCGTGACTCATAACTTCCTCTAAAATACATATACCTATGTGCATTGTACATGTACTAAATATACTTCATACATGTACAGGGTATAGTATACATTGTGTATTTACCTACATATCTATTTCCCATTGTACATTTATTGCCATGTGTAAATGACCCTTTGACTCATGCAAGCAGATTCAAGATTTAACTACATAGGTATGTACCTACACAGGTACAGTGGCACACGTACTTATTACTTAAGTACTGTCACATAAAATGCATAATTGCACATTAACTTTCATATCTGACGTCACGAGAGAGGTTAGAAGATATTTTTGAACCTATTTGTGGCTTCTTTCTTTGACTATCTACTTAGGTATTTCTTCTCTTCATTTGTTCTCATTTCATCGCTCTTATTTTAAGAAGCTTTCCACGAACATCCCCTGGGAATCAAAGGGATAACAAGCCAGACATCTGGTAGCGTACAAATCCCATACAGCATTATGTTTAGGTAGCACATAAGTAATAACAAAATAAAATAAAGATGGGTGTTTCACCGCCGTTTTTAGTTCGTAGCAATGAAACACAAGATACGAGATAATGTTATGTTTAGACTGCGGTGGTAAGGGATTTTTCAGAATAAACAACGTATGTAGATAAATTCCATTCTATCTTCTCAACAATCTCAACTAGCTAGGCACTCATCAATTTGACCATTTCCTAGTGGTACACGTCTCCCGCTTATTAGGTAAATCGATAAGAAATCAAGATATTTTGAAGCTGAATCCGGTATACGTCCTGCATGTGGTCGTCTCCAAAACGGCGCTCGATAACACTAACCAGCTCGTCATAGGATAAATTACTGTCCTTGGGGAGAGTTTGAATCAGGTCCGCAGCAGGTCCACGTAGCGATAGCATGAGGGCAGTAACCTTCTCTTTCGCACTGTACAAGTTACATTCACAGGCCGCCTCAAATTGTCTCTTGAAAATAGACCACGCCATCTGTCCGTCGAACACAGGAGGTTTCATTCTGGCCGGGTTAGCGCGGACCACGCCATCTGTCCGTCGAACACAGAAGGTTTCATTCTGACCGGGTTAGCGCGCTCGGGTACGACAGTCGATAAAGATGAGGGGGGATGCTGCACAACTTGACCAATAACTTGTCTAGTAATATTATTACTCATTTCGAACTTTGTGATAAGAGATTGTACCTTGTAATAGCGATTATACCTAGTGACTGTGTACTCTTTTTGTGAAATAAATAAACTTGTTGTACTCTAGATTTAAATAAAGAATTCGCGAGTGTTTTTTACTAGCCCTAATCTTTTGCGAACCCGATCACGCCCACGTATACGTAACAATATTATGTAGGTAGGTACCTACCTACTAAATCCATTTTGAACAGACCACAACATGAGTATTGGTGAGCAGTTCATGTACAAGTATTTGGGGGAACATGCCTAATGTAGTTTGTAGTGTAGTATTTGTACTGAGGCCTGAGCATATGGTAAAACCACAACTCCATTAAATTCACACGCCACCTCAAAGTAATTGAAGCACTCGTGAACAGCTCATGGGAAGAAGGATTTGAGTGATCGATTATCAGAATTTCAAGAAAATGAACTAAAAAAGAAATAGAAAAGAAAAAATAGATCTTTCTTGCCTTTCAAAAAGACTTTTATATTATTGCTGACAGACAATCATCCAAATCTTGGTAACCTCATTGTAACGTACTGTTTTTTTTTTTTTTTTTTTTTTTTTTTTTTTTTTTTTTTTTTGGGGGGGGGGGGGGGAAACGATGACCATTTAATACTGAGAGTATAAGTAAGGAAACTATGACGGAATGAACATAAAATAAAGGGACATTCACTGTTCTTTTCGTGGGGTCTTCACTCATAGAAAAACCAAAGCTATTCAAACAGGCAATGCATTAGACAAAAACCATCAATATAGTATCAATAGAGCCCATGTTATAGAGATACATTAGGCAAAACTATCAATTCAGCCCATGTAGAAACATTAGGCAGAATCAATAGCGTATATATCAATACAGACCATGGAACAAAACCAATACATCATTCTCCTATACTCCAGATAAGATACAATGTTATAATGATACATCAATAGAACGATTGCCAATATCGGCGCTTAATAAACAACGTCGCCCAACAACTATTTAGCAAACTTTTCAGGAGAAACAATAACTGATTTACTCTTATTTCGTGTATTTTACAGATTCCCCCCCTTTTTTAACCACCCCAGAACGGAAAAGCTTGATCAAAAATTTTCAGTCCCGGCCAGGATTCAAATTCAGAGTCTCCTAGTTGAGAGTCATTGGTCGGCCACACAGGTGGGCTTAGGCGGTGTTGTTTCCTGAACGACGATGTATAATAGCATGTAATAACGTTATGTACTTTTCTATACATGATATCTGGTAGCATGTATAGTTTGTATAGTGACGTCACAAATTTGCTTTGATGAACGCGTGACTCATAACTTCCTCTAAAATACATATACCTATGTGCATTGTACATGTACTAAATATACTTCATACATGTACAGGGTATAGTATACATTGTGTATTTACCTACATATCTATTTCCCATTGTACATTTATTGCCATGTGTAAATGACCCTTTGACTCATGCAAGCAGATTCAAGATTTAACTACATAGGTATGTACCTACACAGGTACAGTGGCACACGTACTTATTACTTAAGTACTGTCACATAAAATGCATAATTGCACATTAACTTTCATATCTGACGTCACGAGAGAGGTTAGAAGATATTTTTGAACCTATTTGTGGCTTCTTTCTTTGACTATCTACTTAGGTATTTCTTCTCTTCATTTGTTCTCATTTCATCGCTCTTATTTTAAGAAGCTTTCCACGAACATCCCCTGGGAATCAAAGGGATAACAAGCCAGACATCTGGTAGCGTACAAATCCCATACAGCATTATGTTTAGGTAGCACATAAGCATTATGGTATATGATGTTACTTACATATGTATCATTCGCAGATTGTACACAAGTTGTATGATAATGGTTTGGCAGCAAAAAAAAAATGTAGGTACTATTGGGATTTTGGCAAACATTAAAAGAGCTCCGTACAGACAAAATAAAATGTTGAGTAGGTACATAATGGAGGAAAAGCAGATATGGCGAAATAATAACAATAATAGTGCTTAAGTATTTATACTGCTCGCATAGGACTGAAAAGTCCCTTTACTCCAGCAGTAGGCTACTACTATTATTGTGGTCAAAATTCTCAAATTATATAAGGATAAAATTCCATACCTCGGCTGGGATTGAACCCACGCCCTCCTGTTTACCAGGCGAGCGCCTTGACCACACCACCGAGGCAGGTGGTGTAGTTGTAGTGGTTCAAAGGCAGGGGAAATAAGTAGTGATTCAAACATAAAAGTAAGTACTTGGGAAAAAAAAAAAGTGTAGATATGTATGGTGAAATATGTGAGTCCATTGAAATAAGTGTTTTCAGTAGATCCGATGAATAATGGAACTGGGATTATCAGGGAGTCTGGTCTGTAGCTGTACCTAACTCTGTACTTATTACTTAAGTACTGACTAATACTAATGGACACTCGAGCATTAGCAGATCTGGAACTAAGACAAATCGACCACATTGCTTCGCTTAAAATTTACGAAATAATGCCAAAATCAACACTTCATTATGCTGTTTATTTCTCCAGAGCCTCTACTAGTTCAAGTTATAGAGATTGTCCCAGACGTTTATCAGGCGTATGGTAAAGTACCACAGCGGATAAGTAAAGTCTCAGACGTTAACCTCACCCAATGGTCATCTTGCAGTCAACAAAGTGCCATACACAATGGACAATTCAAGAGTGCCATTACTGATCTTACTATGGACAATTCAAGTGACATTACTATTAAAATTGATGCCATTACATACTATTAAAATAGACAGTTGAAGAGTGCCATTCCTATTACAATACACTTTCAATGCCATTACAATGGACACTTTCATACTTTCAATTTTCCAGACATGTCTATAAAAGGCGATTTCAATCTTGGGATTTATGTCCGAAGCTTCACTCTCCCACTCTGCAATCTACAATTCTACATACATAGACCACTTGATGATATTCACGACACAATATGTGATTACAATGAAAATAGTGCACCATACATCTTACCAAGGACTTGGACCTTAAGGTCAGATGGTCTGCTTCATTTGGAGTCTAGATTCCATAAACTTGAACTTCAGACTTCAGAGCATCCTACTTATCCAAGTATTGTAGTCGTACTTCGCTGTTTCTATCTTTAGTTCATCCAATGGAACTATAGGTACTATTTCACTGAAAGAATGGAGGTTCAAATTTTAACTTGACCAATGACACCAATGTTCACTTACACTCAGTTTGTGGGTAAAGTTAACTCCACGGAATTGTCCCAGAAAATCTTGAGGTGGCTCCCAAGCCCGGACAGAGTGTAGTCTGTAAAATTTACAGTGTAAATCTTTTAGTTTCATCAATCATCATGCCTCTCGAACAGTTTTGTCTGATTTTTATGGAATTTGACACACATGTTAAAATACACAATGAATGGAGAAAAGGGAACCGGAACTTGGCCTGGCGCACTGCCGTGCGCCTAGATTTCTTCATTAGTTTCTGAATCCTATCCGACTTTCGGGAGCCCCATAGGTCTTTTTCCAAAGCGAGTTCTACAAATCTCTGAACAAATCGTGTCACAACTATTCGGTCACCCTGTATAGGTACCTACTAGAACCAGTGTGGGAAAGTCACGACAGATTCCCTCCTGGCATTTGACTAGACCTATACAAACTTCTAGAATAAACCTTAGTAGGTATATCTGTTGATCATAATATATACCTAAATAAGTATACCTATATCAGAATACTTTAAACCTATATTACTTACATAGTTAAATGTCAATTGGAAGTCGCGGAACTCAAATATCCACGAGCAATCTACATACTGCCAGCAGATATGCAACACTGTGCATTCCATACAATGAGTTTAGGATCAAAACGTTCTTAGGAGGGGATAATGTTACAGAACGCGTCTAGAGAGTATTTAGCTATGTATGTATCTTGTATGAACTATAAACGTGAAGCCTCGAGAAGTAAAATCAAAAAACACAGTAAGTAGTGGTTTCTACTGATGGTTATAAAATCTCGTTAGCTCTCAAGTGCAGTACCTACTAGTAAATACTGTGCACAAGTGCACATAAGTACATTAGTACACACAAGTAAATACTGTAATTAAGTTCCCAACATTGGAAGTCATAGGTGAGGTTAGCCATTCGGTTATGTAGGTAGGTACTGGTCTACTGGTCCAACGTTCGTTCAGGAGTTCCCAAACTTTTACAGGAGCTCCCAAGCTTTTAAAACTTCCGGTACCTCCAGTTAGTGCTGTTGTTATACAAATGCACTTTTGTACACAATTGTTCTCACACTCTCTACAAAAATATGATAGGTACTTAGAGAAATAAAAAAACACAGTCCCAGTAGTGCAGTTGTTAAGACATTGGATTTGTAACCTAGGGGACTGCCCTTCGAATCCCAGAAGCGACATAAAATTGGACCATATTTATGAAAACAAAACACTGGCTCTCAAACTGCACTGAAGCATCAATTCCAAACATCTCATTGGCCACAATTTGTTTTAATCTGACTTAAGACCAAGAATATTTGCTCATAAAATGGGGTATAGTTGAGTCAAAGAAAGACCATCTGTAAGTCGTATGTCTTACCCTGTATGAAAATGTGCCGTGTTAAGCTCGCAATTTATTTGTAAAGCTACAAACTGGTTAACCACACTGGCATTTTATTATGGGAACAGGTTTGCTATGGGTCGATTTTTATGAAGAGTTACACTGCCATAAGGATGTGCTTGTAACCGTGGATCAGTTGGATCACAAATGCATTGAGTCAGTCAAGTATTGAGAAAATGTACCTTCTTTGCGGAAGTAAAGGGACTTTTCAGTCTTATTCTTGCAGTATACACAGGGTATATTCTATTCTACATTGCTATGAAGAAGCTTGATGTAAATAAGTACTTAGTAGGAATTACTTAGGAAAACATGTCCTGATTATAGACAGTGAAAAATTTTCCACTGTCTAGGGATTTCCTGAGTTATCCTATCATTAATAGGTGGGTATTAATCATAATAAGGATAAAATCTGCCCCAGGCCAGGAATCAAACCCGCGACCTAGCACCTAAGTAGTGCTTACAAAGCAGACGTAGTTACTACCCTCCAAGATAAATAGGCTGGCTAGAATTGAATATTTATTCTTTATGATTTGACTTTATGTTTTGTGCTTGGCTTGGTTCTTGCAAGATATCCTAGGGTAGAGGTTTAATTATTATTGTTTTCATTTCCTTATGCAGGTTCTGTTTTCTGCACTTGGCAGATGTTCACTTCACAGTAGGTAACTCTTTATCAAGGTAAGCAGGTAGGTAATAAGAAAATACTAGTGTATTGTGCAAGGTTTGCTAAAATGGACACTTCTACTTACTCAACAGTAAGTAATTAAGTACATAAGTAAGTAGGTACCTACCTAATGAGTAATGCATTTACAATACATAATATCTAAGCAACTACAATATGACCATTTACCAAACTCGCCTTTGTGACTACAATGTAACTCTACAGAATACAGGATGGGTTGTGCACTGCTTATGAGCATTTCTTTATTTACTTTTGTGTCTGCAGACGTAAGTTGAGTGCTAATAACAATAAAACGCTTTGAGTGTATAAAGATGTGTTGCCTTTAAAAGAATGACTGCAAAAAATGACAAGTAAATAGGTAAGCATTACATAAGTACGTTTACTTAATAGAAAAAAAAGTATCTTTACTTAATAGAAAAGAATATGGTTCGTTTAAGTAAGTAAGTAAGAAGGTACTTGCCTACTCTTGAGCGAGCCAAGTAAGTATGTAGATATGTACTCTTTTAATTCTTAAGAGAGCCCAAGTCAAGAATTGAACTGAGGTCATGTCTTGTGATTCGGCCAGTTCCCATGGTATCTGCTGTTCTGTGATAGGTTACAAGTGATGTAGTCTGTGTCTTTGTCTCTGACTGGAATGTGATATGTGCCAAACTTGGACTGACGGGACACCGGTTTGGTCACTACATTTGCTCAAAATGGGAACATTGTTGTCAGTTGTCGAACTTTTTTAATAATAACAACAACAAAATAAAATAAAGATGGGTGTTTCACCGCCGTTTTTAGTTCGTAGCAATGAAACACAAGATACGAGATAATGTTATGTGACTGCGGTGGTAAGGGACTTTTCAGAATAAACAACGTATGTAGATACATTCCATTCTCTTCTCAACTAGCTAGGCACTCATCAATTTGACCATTTCCTAGTGGTACACGTCTCCCACTTATTAGGTAAATCGATAAGAAATCAAGATTATGCATGTTAGGAGGTGCACTTAAGTACTCAAGAATTTGAGGTATGCTGGTATGCTTTAGTTTAAACTTCAAGCTACACATGTAAGTAGTTACCTATAACCAATTAACCACAGCATCTAGGGTCTACACACTCTACAGTCTAAACATTTGATCTGATGTTCTCACTTTAATTTTAGGGAATTAAACATTCCTGTTCTTGATCTAAAAAATTACAAAATTGATATTCAGTTCAATTTTTAAGCACGCTGCCCCGTCTCGTCTCGAGTCATGAGAAAAGAATTTCGATAGAAAATCTGATGAAATTCTTCGTTTTGAAAGAAAAATCTGACGAGTGATGGATAAGTGGATGATCTGATTTGATGATTGACTAAGTAATTGTTTATTTACTACAGGGTCACAGAGGGAGATTGGGTAACTCTGTATTTATCTTGGACGCGTCAGTTTTCGTTTTCAAGACTTATTTTAATAAACGTAGGTACTTATTACTTTTCTTATGGCCGATCTTATCACTGAGAGTTACTTAACACAGTGTCATGGGTTTTCTTTGACTTCACCCATTTGATTTACACAGGCCTGTACCTATTACTTAAGTAAAACAGCTTTGTTATGTGATCCTAAATCATTGTGATTTTTATTTATGATTTTTTTTTTTACTCCGATGGAAACCTGACAATAATTTATAGACATTGGCCTATTTTAATTATTTTCGCATATTTATCTCCTGACAGGGGTGTAACGGGACTGTTATAACGAACTCAGAACCAGAAAGAGAAATGACTTTGAGAACTGGGTACCACGTGAGAACCAGCCGAGCTTTCTGACAAATCTGACAAGTATCGTAATGAGAAAATATTTCCAGTGTGAACAGCACCCGACTTTGCATTATCATCGTTACTGTAAGGACCTAGGTATTCAAGTTTTTCTTCATCGGGGGAAAAGAGGTAGGTATTACTTGGGTACCAAGATCCAAGATATATGTAGGTAGGTACATGCTTGGTTGCTAGCTTGCTACCTACGTAGATTTTTATCTTCTTCTAAAAAGAGGGTGGAAAAAGTATTTAATTAGGTACCTACTTATATTGTATAATAAATTAATTGAAATATGTAGGTACAGGAATTTATTGATTAACTTGTCGCGTCGCGTAGTAATTATAGGGAGGTACATAATACTTAGTAAACTGAGATTACTTGGGCCCGAATTTGCAGGTCCATGTTAAAATGTTCGTTAACCTTAGATCTTCCAATTTAATAACATTAACCATGTCTTCAGAATTAACTGATTTATCAGAAAACCCCTGTTGTTTCTATAATCGTCTGAACAGTCAAATCAATAAACATTTCAAGGTAGGTAACTATACGTTTTGCCCAGCTCGTTACTGTAGTCTGTACTCCACAATACTGAGTGGTGATAGAAAGTAAAAAAAATACCGTTCTCAGCGCAAAATGTATACAGAATATGCATACTTCCTATTAGTGCTCACTTGAATACTCGGTCTACCCGGTACCCGAACTACTCGCTACTCGAGTAACGAGTAATAATGTCGAGTAATACCCGAGTAGCGAGTAGTACGGGTTTCGGGTACCGAGTAACCGAGTAACCCGGGTACCGAGTAGTTCGAGTACCGAGTACCCGAGTAGTACCGAGTACCGGGTAGTACCGAGTACCGAGTAGTGTCGAGTACCGAGTAACTCGAAAAACCGGGTACTTCGAGTAACTCGAAAAACCGGGTACTTCGAGTATCTCGAGTAGTCGAACGTCGAGTAGTAGGAAGAAAGTTTATATGGGATAATATTTTCTAGTGGTACACGTCTCCCGCTCATTAGGTAAATCGATAAGAAATCAAGATTATGTATGTTAAGAGGTGCACTTAAGTACTCAAGAATTTGAGGTATGCTGGTATCATGGTATGCTTTAGTTTAAACTTTAAGCTACACATAATTAAGTAAGTAGTTACCTATAACCACAGCATCTAGGGTCTACACACACCACAGTCTAAACATTTGATTTGATGTTCTCACTTTAATTTTAGGGGATTAAACATTCTTGTTCTTGATCTAAAAATTTACAAAATTGATTATGTTAGGAGGTGCACTTAGGTACTCAAGAATTTGAGGTATGCTGGTATGCTTTAGTTTAAACTTCAAGCTACACATAATTAAGTAAGTGGTTACCTATAACCAGCACAGCATCTAGGGTCCAATACACTACACTACACACTTTACCTACAGTCTAAACATTTGATTTGATGTTCTCACTTTAATTTTAGGGGATTAAACATTCTTGTTCTTGATCTAAAAATTTACAAAATTGATATTCAGTTCAATTTTTAAGCAAGCTGCCCCGTCTCGTCTCAAGTCATGAGAAAAGAATTTCGTTTTGATAGAAAATCTGATGGAATTCTTCGTTTTGATAGAAAAATCTGACGAGTGATGGATAAGTGGATGATCTGATTTGATGATTGACTAATTGTTTATTTACTACAGGGTCACACAGGGAGATTGGGTAACTCTGTATTTATCTTGGACGCGTCAATTTTCGTTTTAAGCTACACATAATTAGTTGTTACCTATAACCACAGCATCTAGGGTCTACAGTGTCTACACACTCCACAGTCTAAACATTTGATTTGATGTTCTCACTTTAATTTTAGGGAATTAAACATTCTTGTTCTTGATCTAAAAATTTACAAAATTGATATTCAGTTCAATTTTGAAGCACGCTACCCCGTCTCGTCTCGAGTCATGAGAAAAGAATTTCGTTTTGATAGAAAATCTGATGGAATTCTTCGTTTTGATAGAAAAATCTGACGAGTGATGGATAAGTGGGGCTCTACTCAGGCTGAGTGAGGTCAAATCAGTCAAATGTAAAGATAGACGGGTGTCTTGTAGCTTTTTGGAGGAAAAAGCGGTGATGCGTGCAGAGGAATGTATATGTAGAGAAAATTTGAGCCGTGATTCAGGGTCACATAACGAAGCTTTTGACGAAGAGGCACCTTGCACCTTCGTCACTAATTTGTCGCAAGGAACCACCTTTTTTCGCTCCTCCCCCATACAGGGTGTGCCAGACGACTTAAGGCCCGTTCCCACTTGTTGTGAGTTTCATCCGATTTTATCCCAAATGTCCTGTAAGTAATGTAATTTAAATGAGAGTAAGTAGGCTCATATCAGTTAACACAATTGAATACAGGGTGCGAGTAAAGTTGTGAACGACATGGGCAGTTTATTTTTATACCTAAGGTAAAACACCTACTCACCGTCTTCGTACCAAAAATCGGCATTTTTTTATTTAAGCGCCAAAAATAAGGAAACGTGCCACTAAGTAATGTAATTTAAATGAGAGTAAGTAGGCTCATATCAGTTAACACATTTGAATACAGGGTGCGAGTAAAGTTATGAACGACATGGGCAGTTTATTTTTATACCTACAGGATGTACCGGAAGTTTGAAAAGTTTGGGAACTCCTGAACAGAAAGATGGACCAGTACCTACATAACCGAATGGCTAACTTCACCTATGACTTCTAATGTTGGGAACTTATTTACAGTATTTACGTATGTGTACTTATGTACACAGTATTTACTAGTAGGTACTGCACTTGAGAGCTAACGAGATTCTATAACCATCACTAGAAACCACTACTTACTGTGCAAAAACGGTGTAGTACTTTACTATTATCATTGTTGTTTACGTTTTGATCCTAAACTCATTGTATGGAATGCACAGTGTTGCATATCTGCTGGCAGTATGTAGATTGCTCGTGGATATTTGAGTTCCGCGACTTCAAATTGACATTTTACTATGTAAGTAATATAGGTTTATAGTATTCTGAATATTCTGATATAGGTATACTTATTTAGGTATATGACTATATGATCAATAGATATACCTACTAAGGTTTATTCTAGAAGTTTGTATAGGTTTATAGTTCTGAGTCAAATGCCAGGAGGGAATCTGTCGTGACTTTCCCACACTGGTTCTAGTAGGTACCTATACAGGGTGACCGAATAGTTGTGACACAATTTGTTCAGAGATTCGTAGAACTCGCTTTGAAAAAGGACCTATGGGGCTCCCGAAAGTCGGATAGGATAGGCCTGGTGCACTCAGTGCGCCAGGCCAAGTTCCGGTTCCCTTTTCTCCATTCATTGTGTATTTTAACATGTGTGTCAAATTCCATAAAAATCAGACAAAACTGTTCGAGAGGCATGATGATTGATGAAACTAAAAGATTTACACTGTAAATTTTACAGACTTGGGAGCCACCTCAAGATTTTCTGGGACAATTCCGTGGAGTTAACTTTACCCACAAACTGAAGTAAGTGAACATTGGTGTCATTGGTCAAGTTAAAATTTGACCTTCCATTCGTTCAGTGAAATAGTACATATAGTTCCATTGGATGAACCAAAGATAGAAACAGCAAAGTACGACTACAATACTTGGATAAGTACTTAGGATAATCTGAAGTCTGAAGTTCAAGTTTATGGAATCTAGACTCCAAATGAAGCAGACCATCTGACCTTAAGGTCCAAGTCCTTGGTAAGATGTGCACTGTAAATTTTACAGACTTGGGAGCCACCTCAAGATTTCCTGGGACAATTCCGTGGAGTTAACTTTACCCACAAACTGAAGTACTTAAGTGAACATTGGTGTCATTGGTCAAGTTAAAATTTGGACCTCAATTCGTTCAGTGAAATAGTACCTATAGTTCCATTGGATGAACTAAAGATAGAAACAGCAAAGTACGACTACAATACTTGGATAAGTAGGATGATCTGAAGTTCAAGTTTATGGAATCTAGACTCCAAATGAAGCAGACCATCTGACCTTAAAGTCCAAGTCCTTGGTAAGATGTATGGTGCACTATTTTCATTGTAATCACATATTGTGTCATGAATATCATCAAGTAGTCTATGTATGCAGAATTGTAGATTGCAGAGTGGGAGAGTGAAGCTTCGGACATTAAATCCCAAGATTGAAATCGCCTTTTATAGACAAGTCTGGAAAATTGAAAGTATGAAAGTGTCCATTGTAATGGCATTGGAAGTGTATAAATGAAAAATGAACAAACAAAGGAACAATTAAGCAACAAACAAAATTACAAAAGTAAGTAACTAACAAAAGTAAATAAAACAATGTCACCTTAGAATAAATTGGGTTCTAAATAAGGAGCTAACCTATCAAGATGTACAATCTTAAACTTGCCTTTAGATCCTTTCCGAATTCTATAAACTACATCATTAATTCTAGTTATTACATTATAAGGACCTTCCCAATTTTGTTGCAATTTTGGACTATGACCTTTACGTCGTTTAGGGTTATACAGCCATACAGGATCACCTACTTGAAAACCTACCGAATCAACTGATACATCTTTACATTCTTTACCGGTCTTCATTCTGTCTCTTGACACTTCCGGTTTGTCTCTGGATCGGTCTTGAACGTCTAGCTTGTTCTCTTCCTTGGGTCGAATCACGTCTTGATTTGTCTCCTTCTTGTCTTGATCGGCAACTCCTTTGGATGTCTTTGCAGCTCGCACTACACGACGGTTCAACTCCGGTTCCACAGTTGACTTGGACTTCGCTGGAACGTCGTGGTCACGGGCACACTCGATGAATTCCGATGGAGGGGGAAGGGTCTCATTGACCGCAGTTCTCAGTGCATTGCACGACTCGATGCTTCCAGCAAGAAGCTCAGAAAATTATCTTTGATCTATCGAAAGCCAATAGAAAATGTCCCTCAGAAAGGAAAGGCAGTGTAAAAATGATAAAAATTGTGT
This sequence comes from Diaphorina citri, assembly GCF_000475195.1. Taxonomy (NCBI): domain Eukaryota; kingdom Metazoa; phylum Arthropoda; class Insecta; order Hemiptera; family Psyllidae; genus Diaphorina; species Diaphorina citri. The sequence continues at coordinate 16,392 of NW_007379506.1, forward strand.
TGAAAAAGCCATTTCAAAGTTAATGTCTTTAAGTTGGATAATTTTATGATTAGGTACGTAACAATCTTCACATTCATTTTGATAGCCCAAAATCTATCTCTATCCCATCACAATATGTGCTTGCAACTAACGCACTGATACTTATTATTTTCGTTTTCAAGACTTTTTTTAATAAACGTAGGTACTTAAGTAGGTATTATTTACTACTTTTCTTATGGCCGATCTCATCACTGAGAATTACTTAACACAGTGTCAAGGGTTTTCTTTGACTTCACCCATTTGATTTACACAGGCCTGTACCTATTACTAACTTAAAACAGCTTTGTTATGTGATCCTAAATCATTGTGATTTTTATTTTTTACTCACGATAGAAACCTGACTATAATTTATAGACATTGCCCTATTTTAATTATTTTCGCACATTTATCTCCTGACAGGGGTGTAACGGGACTGTTAGGAGGAACTCAGAACCAGAAAGAGAAATGACTTTGAGAACTATCACTACCATGTGAGAACCAGCCGAGCTTTCTGACAAATCTGACAAGTACCTAAGATCGTAATGAGGTTTTCGTTTTCAAGACTTTTTTTAATAAACGTAGGTAAGTAGGTACTTATTACTTTTCTTATGGCCGATCTTATCACTGAGAGTTCAGTAACACAGTGTCGAGGGTTTTCTTTGACTTCACCCATTTGATTTACACAGGCCTGTACCTATTACTTAAGTAAAACAGCTTTGTTATGTGATCCTAAATCATTGTGATTTTTATTTTATTTCATTTTTATTATTATTATTATTATTTATTTTTTTTACTCCGATAGAAACCTGACAATACTTTATAGACATTGCCCTATTTTAATTATTTTCGCATATTTATCTCCTGACAGGGGTGTAACGGGAGTGTTATGAGGAACTCAGAACCAGACAGAGAAATGACTTTGAGAACTATCACTACCATGTGAGAACCAGCCGAGCTTTCTGACAAATCTGACAAGTACCTAAGATCGTAATGAGAAAATATTTCGAGTGTGAACAGCACACGACTTTGCATTATCATCTTTACTTTAAGGACCTAGTATTCAAGTTTTTCTTCATCGGGGGAAAAGAGGTAGGTATTACTTGGGTACCAAGATATAGGTACATGCTTGGTTGCTAGCTTGCTACCTACGTAGATTTTTTTTATCTTCTTCTAAAAAGAGGGTGGAAAAGTATTTAATTAGGTACCTACTTATATTGTGTAATAAATTAATTGAAATATGTAGGTACAGGAATATTTTGATTAGCTTGTCGCGTCGCGTAAGTAGTAATTATAGGGAGGTACATAATACTAAGTCAGTAAACTGAGATTACTTGGGCCCGAATTTGCAGGTCCATGTTAAAATGTTCGTTAACCTTAGATCTGTGAACAGTCAAATCAACAAACATTTCAAGGTAACTATACGTTTTGCACAGCTCGTTACTGTAGTCTGTACTCCACAATACTGAGTGGTGATAGAAAGTAAAAAAAATACCGTTCTCAGCGCAAAACGTATACAGAATATGGCAAAACGTATACAGAATATGCATACTTCCTATGGAGATTGGTAATCTATGCAAATAGGCGAATTGAAATATGCGTATTTCAAGGTAACTACCTATACGTTTTGCCCAGCTCGTTACTGTAGTCTGTACTCCACAATACTGAGTGGTGATAGAAAGTAAAAAAAAAAACCGTTCTCAGCGCAAAACGTATATACAGAATATGGCAAAACGTATACAGAATATGCATACTTCCTATGGAGATTGGTAATCTATGCAAATAGGCGAATTGAAATATGCGTGTACAACAGACTGGTGTGCCAATACGGACAAGTTCCTAATGCACCACAGCCCAAGGGCCCCTGGAGGCTTTTACAATGATTAATGATTGGTACGGGTAACGCCTTGAATACCTAGCACCCTACATGGTTTCCAGTTAAGGTTTTACAGAACTTTCTTTCTTAAGATCAACCGGACTTGGAAACCGGGCGAAATAATTGATTTCTTGATTTTTATTTATTTTCT